>NC_092690.1:13927286-14190918 GCF_964275005.1 Diadema setosum
TCATTTGAAAGTCATGAACTTGACCTGATTCAGTATGCCTGAAATAAATTCAGAAACTTGCCTTATCTAATAAGATTTGTCATCGCGATATGACGAAATTTCAGGGTTTCCAGTAGTTGCCCAAGTAGGTCCTTGCGTGTATGATAACAATCATGCTCTTGCTTGAAAAATGTTTTTTCCTTGTTTTGCGACCAGTCAGTGTACATTTTTTCTTCTTTTTCTTTTAGTAGGCAGGACTGACAGACTGCTGGGTGCAGTTGTTGTGCATTTTGTGAACATCATCTCATTGAGCACGTGACTGTGTCGTTATGTACTATTAGTATCAGTTCGTAGGCTCCTTACAAGCCCGCATGAATATCGCAACTTCGCAGTGCGTTGCTATCACACCAACGTTTGGCATTGGTCAGGTTTAAGTTTCATTATCACGACTGCAAATGGCTCTGTAATTAATTACACATTTCGTCTGACGTTAGAACGCACCTCTAAAATTTTTGCCGTACCTAGGACAAATCACCTAGGTATGTTTTTTTTTTTCTCTCTCTCTCTCTTTACTGCACTTTCACGTATCATACACGACCATTGAAAAGATAAGCTTTAGGAATTTAGCACATGATGAACGCCATGTAGCGTATATCCAAGCCTTCAGTCACATGACTTCCGATTAAAGTGTCGTGTTTTTGTTTTGTTTTTTCTGATGGAGACATTAATTGCACCAACGTACATGCATTTCGTGTCTGACATCAATATTCAAGTTAGTCTCACAGTTTATCAATTTAATGACTTCATATTGCAATTTGTTCTTATAGATTAAAATCGAATTCTGACTACTTAGTGCATTGATCAATTAAGCCATTTCACTACCTTCTTAATTCTAACTACTAGTGTAAAAAGACATTATATGAACTGGACCAGAAACATCGAACTAAATTTGTGATTTCGTACGTATTTCTCGCACGGAGGATTTTTTTATCTTCATAAATGTCCCTGTTCACAAAACCTATAAAATGAAACCAGTGTTTCAATCTAACAATCCCGTTATTGTAGTGGAGTTGGCTTATCAAACGAAAGTTTATTGTTACCTTGCAAAGGTCTGCCAATCTGGCGCCAGCATGTGCCCTAATCAAGAACGCCATGAGACTTTCTTATATCAGAAGGACGTTGATATTTCTAAAATTATGCCTGTATTTTATCGTATATTGTGGTTCTAAATCACACGCTGTGCATTTATCTTCTTGGAGAATGTGTACACATGAGATGAAGTACGACGACGCATCAACTGACGGACTCAGACGCGATTGCATAAATTCTGTCAAGTGGTGGCAGCAGAGCACAAAAAGGGTGGCGTCTAAAGCTCCGAGACTGGTCACAGTCGTCGTCGTCGTTGTTGTTGTTGTCGTTGTCGTTGTCGTTGTCGTTGTCGTTGTCGTTGTCGTTGTTGTTGTTGTTGTTGTTGTTGTTGTTGTTGTTGGTGGTGGTGGTGGTGGTGGTGGTGATGTTTTTCACGAAACTCTCTACGAGTAAGTTAAAACTACCAGTGCACTTGAGTTCAACGATTCTTGTGAGAGGGGCACAATAAGCTCACTATGAACAGGAACTACTGTACCTGTGTCAAAAGTGAAAAAAAAAAGGATGTAACCAAAGAGCTAGGCACTAGATGACGTATAGCCTGTGGTACCTCCTCGGTAGAAAACACGTTGTACAAGAATGTTTTCATTTCAACAGCATTCAAGCTCAGCAGGATGCTATAGAATCCCGCCTTATCTTATTCCTCAGGAATGCTGTGTCTATATCCGTCGACATAGAAATAATTATTTTGGAAACGTTGTTGACGATCAAATTCATGTACATATTATATCGAAAAACACATTTCCATAATTTCAATTACAATTTCAATTTCAATTCATTTTCATATTTCTTGATGAAAAAAAAAATCAAATATAACAAAATTAAATAATACATGATATCCAGCTAGGAGATATAATATTACATTACGAAATAATGCATGATATCCAGCTAGGAGGCATAATAAAGTATCGCAAACATATAGAACATAGTGGTCGATCTATGTGTTGGTTGGAATCTGAGAATAAATGCTAAAGAAATATGCTGGAACCCATTTAGAAGCAAGCTTGTCGAGCGTAGGTCCCACTTGAAATCGAGCGTAAAGCTTAAGTTAATCGTATATATATGACTAAGTACTGAGGAATAAAGAAGATGGATGAAAAGCCACACGTTTTAAGCAGAGTTAGTGATTGATACAGGTCGTCTTTCTTGGCCGACCATAAGATTCATTTTAGTTTAAATGCACTGGCGTAGCCAGGGGGGGGGGCGATGGGGGCGGTCGCCCCCCCTAAGATTTGGACCGAGGAGTTGGGAGGCGGAAAAAAAAAAATGCGTGTATACTGTATGCATGCACATGAAGCGGGTCTCCTTTGCAACCTTTCATCAAATAAGATATATTTTTTTGAATATTTCACTCAAAGTGTGCACCAGATCGTTGAATTTCAATTCAAAATATGCAAAATCTCTCGTGCTTGGGAGGGGGATACCCCCTCCCAAACCCTCCCCCTCTTTGCCGCTTTCCCTAGCTAAGTACACTTTTTAGATTAAAAAAATTCTGAATAATTCTGAGTGCACAAGACTTTTCACTAATATTCCGAAAACTGAAGGTTCCCTCATGTATAAGGGGAATTTCCCCTTTTAATCGACCCTTTCCTCCCTCAGCCCCCCATCATTTCTTTTTTTTTTTTGATTACCCAAATGTTGATTCCATCAAATATGCTTATTATGCGTATACGAGATATCTCAATTTCAGCCTTAAAAAGATACAAGCTCCACCGGAAGGGAAGAGTGGAGATAACACTCGCCAACGCCTTCTTCCTGTCCCCCCCCCCCCCCCCCGCCATGCAAAGAAGTAGACTGTGGCTATACCGAGATCGCTTTATTTCAATTCTAAAAACGCAAAAGCTCCGCGAGCGGGAGGGGGAATCCCCCTTCCCCTAAGTTCTACCTCACTAGACTTTATACATACGCACAGATGGTGCACATTCGGAATAAGAGCTAAATTCCGTGATTTTAACACTTCGATGAAAAAGTGTTGCACCAAAAATTTGCACCAGATCGCCGAATTTCAGGTCTGAAAACGCAAAATCACCTTCGTGTGGGAGGGGATATGCCCCTATCTACACCCTCGTGTGCATGCTTTTTCTGTTTGATTGCTGAACAGACAGCGTTCATGATATTCAGTGTAAGAATTAATACAAGAAGACTAGTGTGTTTGAATTATACTGTTTTATAGGCAAATTGTTCAATAATAATCTACAATAAAATATACGGCAACCTTAAACAAGTGGGACTGTTTCAACTCGTTAAAACACGCAAAAACATGCATCAAATTGCACCATTTGCAACATCAAAATGTAAAAAGTTCTCACCGTAGGAGGGGGGACACCCCCTCCCACACCCTCCCCTACCCCCTCGCTCGCTCAGCTCGCTCGGGTTCAGTCGAGTTCGTGATATACAGTGAAAAGAATTAATACAAGAAGTGTATCTAAATTATACCATTTTATAGGCAAATTGTTCAATAATAATCTACACTAAAATATACTGCTACCTAAACAAGTGGGACTGTTTCACGTCGATAAAACGCGCAAAAACATGCATCAAATTGCACCATTTGCAAAATCAAAATGCAAAAAGTTCTTACCGTGGGAGGGGGGACACCCCCCTCCCACACCCTCCCCTCCCCCCTCGTTGGCTCCGCTCGCTCGGGTTCAGTCGCGTTCATGATATTCAGTGAAAAGAATTAATACAAGAATTGTATGAGTGTATTGGAATTATACCATTTTATAGGCAAATTGTTCAATAATAATCTACACTAAAATATACTGCAATCTAAAACAAGTGGGACTGTTTCACGTCGTTACACGCAAAAACATGCATCAAATTGCACCATTTGCAAAACCAAAATGTAAAAACTTCTCACCGTGGGAGGGGGGAAAACCCCCTCCCACACCCTCCCCTACCCCCTCGCTCGCTCCGCTCGCTCGGGTTCAGTCGCGTTCATGATATTCAGTGAAAAGAATTAATACAAGAAGTGTATTGGAATTATACCATTTTATAGGCAAATTGTTCAATAATAATCTACATCAAAATATACTGCAATCTTAAACAAGTGGGACTATTTCACGTCGTTAAAACACGCAAATACATGCATCAAATTGCACCATTTGCAAAATCAAAATGTAAAAAGTTCTCACCCTTCCCTACCCCCTCACTCGCTCCGCTCGCTCCGCTCGCTCGGGTTCAGTCGCGTTCATGATATTCAGTGAAAAGAATTAATACAAGAAGTGTATTTGAATTATACCATTTTATAGGCAAATTGTTCAATAATAATCTACACTAAAATATACTGCTACCTTAAACAAGAGGGACTGTTTCACGTCAATAAAACGCGCAAAAACATGCATCAAATTGCACCATTTGCAACATCAAAATGCAAAAAGTTCTTATCGTGGGAGGGGGGACACCCCCCTCCCACACCCTCCCCTCCCCCCTCGCTCGCTCCGCTCGCTCGGGTTCAATCGCGTTCATGATATAAAATATACTGCAATCTTAAACAAGTGGGACTGTTTCACGTCGTTAAAACATGCATCAAATTGCACCATTTGCAAAATCAAAATGTAAAAAGTTCTCACCGTGGGAGGGGGAAAACCCCCCTCCCACACCCTCCCCTACCCCCTCGCTCGCTCCGCTCGCTCGGGTTCAGTCGCGTTCATGATATTCAGTGAAAAGAATTAATACAAGAAGTGTATTGGAATTATACCATTTTATAGGCAAATTGTTCAATGATAATCTACTCTAAAATATACTGCAATCTTAAACAAGTGGGACTGTTTCACGTCGTTAAAACACGCAAATACATGCATCAAATTGCACCATTTGCAAAATCAAAATGTAAAAAGTTCTCACCGTGGGAGGGGGGAAACCCCCCTCCCACACCCTCCCCTACCCCCTCGCTCGCTCCGCTCGCTCGGGTTCAGTCGCGTTCATGATATTCAGTGAAAAGAATTAATATAAGAAGTGTATTGGAATTATACCATTTTAAAGGCAAATTGTTCAATGATAATCTACTCTAAAATATACTGCAATCTTAAACAAGTGGGACTGTTTCACGTCGTTAAAACACGCAAATACATGCATCAAATTGCACCATTTGCAAAATCAAAATGTAAAAAGTTCTCACCGTGGGAGGGGGGAAACCCCCCTCCCACACCCTCCCCTACCCCCTCGCTCGCTCCGCTCGCTCGGGTTCAGTCGCGTTCATGATATTCAGTGAAAAGAATATTTGAATTATACCATTTTATAGGCAAATTGTTCAATAATAATCTACACTAAAATATACTGCTATCTTAAACAAGTGGGACTGTTTCACGTCGATAAAACGCGCAAAAACATGCATCAAATTGCACCATTTGCAACATCAAAATGCAAAAAGTTCTTATCGTGGGAGGGGGGACACCCCCCTCCCACACCCTCCCCTCCCCCCTCGCTCGCTCCGCTCGCTCGGGTTCAGTCGCGTTCATGATATTCAGTGAAAAGAATTAATACAAGAAGTGTATCTAAATTATACCCTTTTATAGGCAAATTGTTCAATAATAATCTACATCAAAATAAACTGCTACCATAAACAAGTGGGACTGTTTCACGTCGACAAAACGCGCAAAAACATGCATCAAATTGCACCATTTACAACATCCAAATGCAAAAAAGTTCTTACCGTGGGAGGGGGGACACCCCCCTCCCACACCCTCCCCCCCTCGCTCGCTCCACTCGCTCGGGCTCGGTCGCTTCGCTCCCTCGCAGACTAACCGCCCCCCCTAAGATGAAATCCTGGCTACGCCGTTGTTTAAATGATGATTTTTTTGTAGTCTCTTCTCTCAGCGTCGTCATGTCATGATACTTTTACCAAGATAAATGCTTGCGACTTTGGGAAAGATCTTTTGGTATGCAGAAATTGTATGTCACGTTATGATATTACAACAAAATAGACAATTAAAACATTGAAATAGAAGAAATTTTACATAATATATTTACACATCAATAACTTATGATGATAAATAAAATTTAAAAATCCATCCAGATGAGCTTTATTGTATTCTATACAAAACATTCTGATTTAACCTGGTTAATTTGCATAAGGAAACACAAAATGATGACACACCTAGTGTTAATCAAATAAAACAGATCATAAAGATACAACGACAGATATAGACAGAGAAAGGGAGAGAAATATATTACACATATAATTCATTTTGTATTGACTGATTGATTGATTGATCGGTTGCCTTGCTTGATTGATTAAATGACATACATGAGGGGCATACAGTGACAAATTTGAGTCGATATTTGTTTTTGGAACAGTCTCGAGCAACATCATGGCTGTCATTTTCGAAGTGATTATTAACAAATGAGCCCCCAGTTGATCAGCCACTCACAGTAAATTCAGTTTTGCGCTTTCTGCATACTGCAGCCGTAGAGAGCGTTCTAACGCGTATCCTGACTCCATTGATTGAAGGACAATTAGGGTGGGGGTGGTGTACAATGTATGTCGGCGTCTCACGTGTGATTGGAAAGGAGTCCGAAATGGCGAAGGTCACCCGCCTTTTCGTCTTACTATCTTGGTTCTTAGCATCATTTTCGCTCCTGATAGAGGCGCAGGACTTCGTTACATGTGGAGGATTCATCAAATCTGAGATACAAATCAATTTTGCAAAGATTGAGGTTCGTTCTTGTCACACAAAAACCTTTGGCGACATATTGTAGTCCCATCAACTTGATTTCGTGTGATTGTTGTTAATTGTGGCCTAAATTGTAGGCAGCGGCAGTGTAATGTTGTATTGGCTTGACTGAGCTGAGCTCCATATAAATTAATGCATTAATGGTATCAAACTATCATCATGTAGATCTACATGTACATGACGAAATCTATGTGCATTGTTCATTTTGGACGGTGTTGTGGTCGAATTATTGGCGGCTTGTATTACTGCATTTAAATTTATACCCCGATTTTCCTGATATTCCTTTTAATACCGACTCACCGAGTCGGACATGAGTGGCATAATATGATAATTATAAATTAAGGTTTGTAGTTTGGCACACATGACGTTCATCGTATGCTTGCATGTATGCAGCTACATGCAGTTAAGTGCATGCATAGCTGCTCTGACCTGGTATATGAAAAGTTGCTGCTACAGAGAGGTGCTGATTGATGCGGAGAAATTTGCCAAAATCTTGTCCGATAAGTTCCAGTTTTTATGCAGAATTCAAATTGTATGCTTGACCATGGCAGTAAAAAAAAAAAAATGTTGTTAAAAAAAAACCCCATTAAAATCTCATTTTAAGACTTCTCTCAGCTGCTGATTGTGGGATAAATAAGTAATTTAACAGAATTGATGAAGAAAAGAAGCATAAATTGGCATTGCAATGATGAAAGCGATCAAATTTACCATTCCTGTGCTTACGGATCCACTGCCAACGACAACAATTTAAAATCTCTGTTATGGAAAAATCTACTCTTGGAGCAATGTTACCAGATTACATTACTGAAGAAAGGATATCTATCCACCCTCGTCATAGCTCGGTGTGCAGCACAGTGCAGAATTTCTGGCAAGCTGTGTGTGCAAAGTAATGAACCTGTAAGCGAGCGCCAGATGACGCTGGTTGGTGATGGCTATTTTACTAATATCACTACACCACCCCGTTCCATATTATTTTGAGGGAAAAGAGAGCTCTTGGAAATGCTTCAAACTGAAAAACAGCCAGAATGACTCAGATTTCCTATTTTAGAAAAAAAAAAACCAAACATGTTGGCAAAAGTTTCCTCTTATCTTGACTGACCTAAAATTGTTTGCAGCTCTACTTTTAACAAAAAGATAAAATAAATGAACAAAATATAAAGATACATTTGTTTAAGCTCATGACTAGATACTGGAGTTGGAAAATGCTTGAGAAATATTTCAGGAGTAAAGTAATAGATTTTATATGACTTCTGATGAAGCAGACAAATGTAAGAATATATTTTTTGTTCCATTTCCATATGATAATTGCATGCAGGTGAAGCTTTACACAAAACAAGGTGCCTTGAAATATCAGACTGACTGCGCCCCCAATAATGGCTACTTCATGATTCCAGTCTACGATAAGGGGGACTTTGTGCTCAAGTTGGAACCACCTTCTGGATGGAGCTTTGGTAAGGAATCAACTTTCAAATTCTACCCTAACTTGGGCCTTCATGCTTCTTTCATCCTGAGGATATTGTAGGCATTGTGTGTTAGATTGCCTTTCTTTTTGTAAACCTCAAGCTTGTTTTCACATTAGCAAGAACTAGAAGAATTTATGTGGATGCATCAGATCATATGTGGCAATGTTTTGACATCCTAATGTTTAGATGAATTTCAGACAGTCCAGTGTAGAAGGCATGAGGTTAATTTATAAGCATAACTCTTCACGCTATACATTTTATGCTATACATACCAGTGGAATCCTGACTGTGAATTTTCTCGTTGTGCTCGGCAGACCCGATGAGTGTGGATCTGAAAGTGGATGGTGAAACAGACCCTTGTAGTCAGAGTAAAGACATCAACTTCTTCTTCCGGGGATACATGGTATCGGGAAAGGTAAGCTGGAGATTCCTCCAGAAACCTCAGCACTTGATCGTACTGTTTTGTGGTTTTTCTTTTATCTGTCTTTCCAGTCATGTAAAGAAAATATTGCCACCTATCAGTTCAGACGAATAAGTGTATTTCTTTCAACCAATACAGAATAGAATGTAGACTGAAAGTATACACTGAACATTTGAAACTTCAGCTTCCTCTGTCTTCATGAATGAATGTTACATCTTGTATTCATTGCCATTATTCTTTGATTTCCTGTTCCATTGTGTGTTTGTAAGATATTTTGTGTTCTCTTCCGTAAAGCTTAAGAGCTATTTGAAAACCCCATCACATGTTGCACTGTCTTCCACAAGAGGAAAGGTATTCATTTCCTTCAAGTCAAATGAATGACTGTTACATTCCATACTCTTTCAAAGCAGAGCATTAAATTGTTTATTGCAACTGATTGACAAGTTACCCTTCTTCATTGTAAGTAAACACTAATGATTCAGTGTTGTAGTGGCAGCCATGACAAAAAATCACAGGCATACATACTTGGGTTGGCCTTGAAACCATCAGCATCCTGATCGCTAGACAGGCTTCATATCCACTAGACTACCAAGCTGCCACTGAATGATGGTTCTGACCCCTCATAGTAGCAGGTTCTGCTACTGGCTACTTAGAAAACACTGAATAATAGATGTTTGTTTATGTCGATGAAGGGCAATTTGTCAATCAGGTGCAAGGAGAACAACTTGATGCAAGGCTAGCATTCATTAATTTTGAATTTAACAGTTGTGTGTGCGACCGAGAAGCCTGCTCAATGCAACGAGCCGGGCTGATCAGAGTTTGCCATCAGCATGCACCAGAACTTAGTTGCCCCAACCGTATAACAGCAGACACATAGCTCGCATAAAAATGATTGTAAAAAGTTATTATTTTTTATTTTTATTTATTATATGTAAAATAATCATATTATAAAGATAAAGGCGTAAATATTCATATTTGAATGACGCGCCGCAAATACAAAAACAACAAAAAAACAACTGAATTTAACAGTTTTATGTAATGTTCCTCATCACACAAATAATCTTGTTCTTGAAAGGTCTTGAGCAAAGGCCAGACAGAGGGCCCAGAAGGAGTTCTAATCTCACTGAAGTCAAAGGAAAACAAAGATGCACCCGCCATTGAAACAAGGACAAAACAAGGAGGAGTGTAAGTGTTCAAATTGTTCTTCATAAACATCCACACATTGTAAGACAGAGTCAAGAAAATGAAATAACATCGGCTTTCTCATTCCTCACTTTCAAATTCTTTGTTATAGGCAATTGAGAATTCATGGAGAGCTTTTCTTTATGACGCAAGTGTACACTCACGTATGCTCCAAAATTGATGTTTCTTGTAGTGCATTGACCTAACCTTTCATCATTTTGAGTGCAAACATGGAAGAACCAATATGACTTATGGCGTTTCACCTCTTGAATGACTATGCTACCCCCATTCTGTCATTTTAAAAAGTATACAAGTTTTTGGTTCAGCTGCATTAGTTATAGGTTTGTTATTGTTGTTTTTCTCACACTAATAATGTTTTGATATGGGTTGCATCTTATCTACCTTTGAGGCTGTGTTCATTTTCAGAGGAGTAAAATGTTTCACAGTGATAATAACAATATGACAATATCACTCTTGTAAACAATGTCACACCAACAGGTACAGTATACCAAATGTTCTACCTGGAGACTTTGTCATCACAGCATCACATCCAAGCTGGACCTTTCAACAGGTGCAGTATTCAGCATTCATTGTAAAACTGTTGCCATTATAGTAATTGCAACATCTGCTTACAAGTAACGTCGCAGGACTTTAACTCTCAAGAAACGTCAACATTAGACTCGGGCTCCAATTTGAATACCAATCCAATCCCAATTTTCCGAAATACATCTATTGATAACATTCTCTGAAGGTTTATGTAGCTGGAGACCCTAGCCCTTTGCACTATGTAAATACTTTTCTTAGATGAATGGGGTTCTTAGAAGGATATACTCATTCATAAGTAAATGCTCTTGACAAATGTCAGAATGTACTGATTAAAACATGAAATGTCTAGGTCCTCTCCGGAACAGTGTAAGCCTTTTTTGGCAAATCTGAGAAGAGATATTATGAATGATGTGAAGGCAGGTGAATGCAGCATGATTGCACAGAACATGTACTCCTTCATCTTCGTCTGTGGAAAGAAACAGATCTTTAAACACACAGATATGTCTTACTTTCCAAAGTATCAGGTATTTGGATGTTCCTGAGCCCTGACATGAAGGCATCTTGCAAATACAGGTTAATGGTTTCATGTCATAATGCCATTTTTATCAGAATTGTTACTTCTTCTGAGAATATTGAATGGTAAATACACTTACATTGTTGATAGTCAACAATATATTGTGGAATTCGTTACCACAACATATCCGTCAGTCGTCTTCATTGGTCTCATTCAAATCTTCTTTAAAGACTTATTTATTTGTGAATTGATATTTTTTTGTCTATGTGTGTGTATATTGAAAGTAAATTGTTACAGTATGTTTTGTGATGAGATTGTAAAGCGCATAGGGAACATTCATTTGTTATATGCGCTATAAAAATTTCATTATTATTATTGTTATTATTATTATTATTACTACCATCAGTGAGATATCTAAGGAAAGTATATTCCAGAGTGTAAGTAATCTGTGAATGATTTCATGGCCTTTGTTGTTGCAATCTCCAAGTGTCGATGGTTGCCATTTATGGTATCAGCCTCATTTTATTGAAAAGACAACAGCAACAACAACAATAAACTTTAAAGAAAGGTTTAAGGGATTATGCACCACAGTGGTTGTGTGTATCATTGTAATAGATTGAAGTAGTCTTCAGATAACATTTGCCAACCCTCATGAAGCATTTTTGGTGGTAGTAGCAAATCATCCCTTTGTCCAAATGTCTCCCTCTCTCAACCAGGCGAGCGTTGAACACACCGTCACCAAGGATACGGCCACCGTGGAGTCCCCCATCTTTGTTTCGGGCTACGATGTTCGGGGCAAAGTGATGAGTGAAGGCGAGACGATCAAAGACGTCTACTTTATCCTCTTTTCAGACGCAGTCAAGGCAGAGGTGGGTCTGACTCCATCTAGAGTGTGTTTCTTGAAATTTGTGTGTATATCAATACCAGGCTGGATTTTTAGTATCTCTCTAGACCTTGTCATGCACCCAACAGGTCAGTTATCTCTGTCTGCTCTCACAGAGCTGCCAAGTCTCCCTGATTATGCAGGAGACTTCATGGAAACCTCGATATCTCCTCGTATGTAGACAAGAAAATATAAGACATTTCCTGATTTGAGGATTGTTTTTGCCCACCGAGATGCATAGACTAGAGTTTACAAGTATCTCCTGACTTCTCTTTGGAATCTCCCTGATTTTTTTGGGATGGATATTGGCAGCCCTGCTCTCATTCAATTTCGTTTGTATTAGTTATATGCGTACAATTTTCTTGAAATGCAGAAGACATAATGTTTACACTTCTTCTCTTTCATACAGAGTAAACAAAAAGAATTGTTTATGCCTCCACCCCCAAAGGATGAGGGAGGCATTGTGTATCAGATTATTTTACAGCTAGCAAAGGAGGACTGATACAGAAGTGACATAAACATCTGATTCAGTTTTTTTTACTGAGTTGAAGTTTTCAAAGCATGCCATATTAGATCATTTTAGCAATATGAATTGTACATAGATATTTTTATTGTACCCTTGTAATTGGTACCACATTTTTAATTGTTTTACTGTAAAAGCAGAAATGTTTGTGTGTATTCTAATTTTGCAAATTTCGCAAGAGCCAAGATCACGAAATTAAAATGCATAGGAAAGTTCTTGTCTACACTATAATCATTGAATACCAGTGGCAATTCGTGAAAATTTCATGCTGCAAAAAAGGCTGTTGGCTCCAATTTGTGGAAATCTTGTATCGCAATTGAACATGTATCTTGCCTTACAATAAATGTTCAATTTGCCTTTATTTGTTAGGGTGATTTCTCCCGTAAATCTGAGATGCTTCTCTCCTGTAATATTTCTTGCTCTGTGCTGTTACTCTTTGAACTAGTGTAAACATTAACTTTGTTCCCACTCCCAGGACGTACAATGTGAGAAGACTGGTGTGACGGGTTACCAATCACAGGACAAGTCCCCTTTGTGTCACGTCCAGTCTGATGCCAATGGTCAGTTTGTGTTTCCGGGTCTGGCCAGCGGAACGTACAATGTGGTAAGCCCTTGTGTCTGGTTGTGCCGTAATTGACTCTCCATCGTATTCAGGCTGAAAAGAGACTAATGTATGGTTTACTCATACATGTGCTGGTATTCTGGCATTTTTAAAAGAATGGTCTTGTGAATGAGACTAGATCTCATAGGAGGAATTATGACTTCAGATGACTGGATTTCTAATAATGGTATTCCAGTTATTTGCAGTCTAACAATCTGTTGCAGCAGACACGTATGTTTGAGAAGTCCTGACAAATGTGGAAATCTTAAAGCAATTAATTTTTTTGTACTCGGTTCCTTGAGGTAAATTTCAGTAAGATCATTTTCCTAACTTTCCCTAAAACATCAGTAATTTCAAAAGAAATTTGCATTGTCATTGTAAATGAAATAAATTGCTATTTCTTTGTTTGTCTGTTTGTTTTTTTACATTGTTATCACATGGTGTGACAAAGTTCAAACATGACAAAATATTTCATGTTATACAAGGTTGGTTTGTTATAGCACTAACAGTGTCTGAACTTGCTTCCAATTGAGGGTAACCATAGCAACATTTGAAAAACAAAGATAAGTGCATGAAATATATTGGAATTTCATCAATATGATGGCAGTTCAACAATAGATATGGATAGAAAGTGACCCCAACACTGTCAGGTAAGCTTGGCTGTTTGGATGATCAGCCATCTTTTGGGGTGCTTCTCATTCCAGGTACCTTTCTACAAGGGAGAGCACACCACGTTTGATGTCGTACCACCATCTCTGCAGTTCACTGTGACGCACAACACCCTAAACTTGCCGGTGAGTGTTTTGAGATTCATTAACTCCTTGAGGACAGGCTGATTTTGCTACAACACACATTTCCCATAGACACTTGCCTGAGTATACTCTGGACTCGTCGTCAAGGGGTTAAGGTGTTTCAAGCTAGCATGCGATCGTCACCTCATTAGCTACTTTTACACCTGCGGTGTATCGTTGCCAATTCCAGCTAAATGGTGTAGCCACAACAAGTATCCATGAGGGATTCAGTCACCACTGACATGCTGGTTTTTGTTTAGTGATTGAGTGCTGTAGACTAATTTGTAAAACCAAAAGTACCGTTATACACAGACACACACACCTTGAACTGATGTATCAATAGCATTGTTTATACAGAACACTAGAATGCCATGTTACAATGGCATTCCAAGAGAACCTCAGTTAATCCTATTGAACATTTGTGAGTAATTTTGCTTGCAAAGAACTCAAATGCTTTGTTAATGAATTTTTCGTGATATTTCTTATACTCAAACTTGTTTTAGTTCTTAAGGTAGCTGATCCTTGGCTATGATTTTATGTTGTGTGTTCTCAGACAGTAGTAGTAAGTTCTTTCAACCAAGTTCATGATGATTATATTTCAGTCATTTTTGTTTTAATCTCTACAAACACTCGGAATAATGTAATTGAATCTTACATTTTTGATTTTTATATGAATGCTTTTCAAATCATTTTCATGCCATAAAACCTATTTGTGGATATGATGAGAACAAACTTTGTGTTTCCTCTCTTCCATTTGCAGACTTTATTTCAGGTAGCAGGCTTCTCTGTTGTCGGCCACGTTCTGGATGCAGCAGGGGTGAGTCTGACTCTGATTTGGCACGATAAAATAAAACCAATCATGTCTCGTTTTCAGGATGTTTTGTCAGGCTTCAGGTGATGAGAGCCTTTTTTTCCACAGGCAGTAAGGGAATTTGAAAGTGAATTCTACTTTCAGATGACCTTCCATCTTTTCACTGGAATGTAAATTATGCAAAGATGAGTGTAAATTATGCCAATATACCCGCACACAAGTAAATCAGCTTGAAATGGTTTAAGACATTATCAGTTTTCCTCTGCAGTGGTGATTACAATAATGATGAGAATAATGAAATGTGAACAGTTGGAAAGTTTCACAAAACCGCATACTGTCAACGCTTGAGAGTGGATCTCCAGGGCATTGTAGTCTGGTATGATGGAGCTGGTAAATGTAGCGTGTGAGTTCTGTTGATTAATCGGCAAAAGGGCTGGCAAAGTAAATCAATGGAACCTTTAAAGAAGACACTCGTTCGTCAGTCACGCATGCAAAATCAGTGTTAGTCACATTTGCTACATCACTCAGCAGAAACTATTGCCATAGCGTGCACTATGCCTGATGTTTGCTTTGTATCTCAAATGGTCTTGCTGGTAATCCATTGCAGTCCACTCAGGATTCATTTTTGTACACTTTTGTTGTTTCGGTGAGTGCTGTTGCATTGTGGAAATGTAATGGTTGCCTGATACATGTAGCAGCTTTTGGTGTCCAAGGCTAGCAAGTTTAGTGTACCTGATAGTGCAGTGTTGTTTTGTGTGGATATCTATGTAGGTTAAAGGTAGCAGTTTCTCATGGCAATTTTACAGGTTGCCTCTTTGGGCCTTCTGAGAGATTGTGATTATCAACCCTGCATCATTTACTTTTGTATGCATTCTGATCAGATTTTGCAAGAATCATTCTCAAGGGGTAAGGGATGCAGAGTTATCAAATTTTGTCATTTAGCTACTGCTTTTTTTTTTCTTGGGGGAGGGGGGCTTAACCCTATTCTAACTGGGCTATTTGAGACCAAGTTTTTACTGAGGGGGGGTCAATTTGACCCCCCCTTCAGATCTCGGCCGCTGATCGTGCGATCGCCGCGAAATTTTGCCTGAAGATAGAGCTGGATGTAGACTACAAGATGACATGGTCATACAATAGAAGAATATTGCCTTTCTATTTTTAATAAATCAATTATGCAAATTTGTGCATGAAATCATATTTTCACCTATAACTCCATTAAAAAGACTGGAGGATTGCTAAATTTTTGTGTCAGAATTCCTCAAGACACATCAAACAATTTTCTTGAAAAAAATTAGCACAATCGAAATCAATTTCTTTTGTTTTTTATTGTTTTGTTAATTTCTTATGTATTTTATTGTTTTTTTGACCTTTTGTTTTCTATTGTTTTTTGCCAAAATTTGTTGCAGGCACTTTTTCAGGCTTATCTACACTAGAATTGATTAATTTCAATGGTTAAAAGTTGAAATAATCTAATTTATATCAATTTATCCAAAAAACACAATTTGCATTGGATTTGCACACGATATCATGAATTTGAGCTGTTTTTTGGTTGACATGCATATGCAAAACATTACGTAACTTAAAAATTGTGTACCCGGACGTCGCAAATTTGGTCTCAAAATATGCGGGAGACTTCAATGAAAAAAGTCGTGAAACGACGTGGCAAAATCTTTGCGCGTTGCGAAATCGTGGCGCGAAACGTTGAGGGGGGGGGGGTCAAATTGACCCCCCCCCCCCCCCCCAGTTAGAATAGGGTTAAATTTCTTACTGAATTTGTGCAGATTTGATGAATTTAACCAGTTCCATATATTTCTTTTCCCCAGTATAAGATATGCAGTGAAACTCAGAATTGCCAATTTGATAATGAAAAGAAAATAATTTTGTAGTAAAAGTCCCCCTGGAATTGATGTGTCGAAGAAATTTGAAGTATCTTTTGTATCATGTTTGTGATTATGAGATTTTTTACCCCACTCATATTTTGCCCCCAACAACATCTTTAATTCTAAATATCTACAGGGCAAGGGAGTTGAAGGGGTAAAGGTCAAGATACAAGGCAAGGCGGAAGTCACGACCAAAGAAGATGGGACCTTCCAGCTGGAGAAGATCAAGTCTGGCACATACACCCTGCAAGTCAGCAAGGAGCACATGACCTTTGACCCCCTGAGTGTAAAGGTCACACCCAATACACCAAAGCTTCCTGATATTGTGGCCTCAAAGTAAGCCAACGCATTGCATTTCTTTTACAGTAAAGCTGATGTAGCCATCAATAAATTACACTTATTTATATGCCAGAAGTATAAATGTATTACAGCTGATAATGTTTCTACATGTATGCCTTACATGTAGTGTATCAGTAGTACAATATAATGATTTACTATACTGTAAATTCACAAATATTTGTGATACATTCTCTTTTGCACATTTCTTGCTATTTTTGGCTGGCGAAAATTCTAAAACCACAATGTGTAATGCTTACACACTTGCCAGCGCGTATGGGAGCCTCCGTGTGCAGTGTTTGCCCCCCAGCGTGGCTTGATGATGTCATTGGAACCTTGTCTATCCTGTGACAAGACATTTGCTCCTGCGACAATTGCTCCAGTCTTATTTTCTCCAAGGACTTAGGGTTACAGTTTTTATAGGGTTGTAGGTTTAATTTGATGTGGGGATTAGGATTAGGGTTAGAGTTATGTTTTGGGGTAGAATTTCTGATTGGCTTAGCTTGCAGAAATTTCATGGGAGCAATTGTCGCAGGAGCAAATGTCATGGAACCTGTCTATCCACTCTTCATGTTGCTGTTAAAATGATACAGATTGGTTTCTATTCTTCCACATGTTCTCACTAATGATGCCCGTGTCATGTTGGTCTGCAGGTTCAGTCTCTGTGGGTGCGTGGAGACCTCAGCTGGTGGGTACCGTAAAGTCTCCCTGTCCAAAGAGGGCGACAAACAGCCTGAGACTGCCACCACTGACGATGATGGAGCATTTTGCTTTAGCGTTGCGCCTGGTTCTTATGTCATGAAGGTAAAAGACCAGAAGATCTTTTTAAAAATAATACTCACTGTTACACAGCAAATTATCAAATTTGTCTTGAAATCATTTTATGATTAAGAAAGCAATGAATGATCGCAAGCAAGTCTATCTGATTAGATTTGGCAAGTTTTCTTACAGTTTTGTGATATGTAAAGTCACAAACATCCAACCAAAATTATCAAGACCTTGCTGCAAACCATGTATGATTGGAACTACCAACAAAGATGTTGGTAGGTGGGACTAGGTGATTTGAGTGACTGTGTTTGTTGTAGTTAATAGCATGGCATGAAGGACTTCAACTTAAAATGTTTTGTTTTCAAACTTCAGGTCCAAGATGCTTGTTGTCCTTTTACTCACACATGATACAACACATCCTGAATTCACACTTGTCCCACATTCCTCCAAAAACCATAGTGTGGACGCTCCAGTGGACTTCTTCCGGTGTCCCCAAGAAAGTCATTGGGTCTGGGAATTTAATTTGGAGGGGAGAGTGACCTTGGGTTTGTAAGTGATAGCACCCAGCTGTATTCATTAAAGTTTAATGTGCACATGCACAAACTCTGGTGTCAAATGCCATGCACAGCCAAAACCAGAACAGCCGTCACAGCTCAGGGACAGTTGTGATAATAGTGAAAACAGTCAGTCGTATAAAAGATAAGACCTCTCCTGACTGTCTTCATGACATGTGCCCTAGTGTGAACACGAGGTTAATCCTGTTTCAAGGTTCACAAACACATGCTTTGTGACCTGCCTGGCAAAAGGGCCCTACAGCATGAAATTTTACCCCAAAAATTGAATTTTGGTTTGTGACATAGTTCGATAGAGACTTGAAAGCTCTTTCATGTGATGTAGCCGCCATCTATTTGTGATTTTTCAAGCACTTCTGCCTTAGGGCCCTTCTGCCGTTCATTCATCCACCTACATTTACAATGTATTTCCCATCTCTTTCGATGAATCCACAGCCTGTCTTGTCAGAAGCAGAGAAAGCAGCTGGTCTTCTGATTAATCCAGAGAGCCAGAAAATCACTGTCATCTCCTCACCGATCCTGGACGTCAACTTCTCGCAATTCAAAGCCACCATACGAGGCACCGTGAAGTGCATTGGTATGTTTCCTGTCCAGTGTCATTGCTTGCTTTACTGTTCAAACTTAGCAGAATGATAAAACAGAGGACATGAGACTGGTTAGATGTGCATGTAGGCAGTATTCAAGCATATCCCTAATTATTAAAGAAAGAAAAATTTTAGCGATAAGAAAATTAAATTTCTTTGTTTGACCATAAATTGTTAGAAGTACATTGATTTGATTTAAGTCTTCTTTCTAGAAGAGAAAGAAAGTAGAATAGTAGATTGATTGATTGATTGATTGATTGATTGATTGATTGATTGATTGATTGATTGATTGATTGATAAGCTGTGGTTGACAGATGATGTCATATCATCTTGATGTCATCCTGGTTTGGAAGGACTTTTATGGACTTATCCAAGTAATCTGAAGAAAAATAGAAAAATTGTAAAAATAGATATGGCATATATCTAGATATTCATTTGGCCACATAAATGATGTTGAGGGTATCATAAATCAGCACAGGTCAACATGCAGTTGCATTGCATAGTTCCATAAACTGACACTCGCCGTCTAATCTCCCATGACAGATATCTGCGGCACGCTTCAGCTGACGATCGAATCCAAGGAGGGGCGGGGATTCAGAAAACAGGTTCCCATCTCCCAGCAGACCAAACAAGCCTCCTTTGTCATCAAGGACATTCTGCCAGGCAAATATGCAGGTTAGTGTCCATTCAAAATTATTGACACAGTGGGTCCCCATCACCTGCAAGGCTGTCCTACTGTGGCAAAAAGAAACAAGTGCCAAACCATCCAAACTGGAGTTATTTACATCTTGAGATTCGACTGAGTATGTCCTATAGGGATACCCACTTACAAGCAGACACACTTGAACAGAGGGAAAACTAAGACAGGATATCATAACATATATGAACTATCCACAATTTGCTTTTATAAAAAAAAAACAAACAAACAAACAAACAAATAGAAAAAAAGAATGGTATAAAAACAGAAAAGTCTGTGAAATTACCTATTTCACCAATAACATATTACACCCTATACAACATACACACAAGGCAAGAGAAAGGGTGAGAGAAAGTCATGTATTACAGTTCCATGACATTAGCTCCTGCGACAATTGCTCCCATGAAATATCTCCATGCTAATCAAAACATTAATTCCACACACAAACCTATCCCTAACCTTATGAAGCTGAACCTAAAACCCTGTCACAACCCTAACCCTAAGTCCTTGGAGAAAATAAGACTGGAGTGTAATAATGATGATAATGATGATGACAACAACAACAACAACAACAACAACAACGAAAACAACGACAACAATGACAATGACAGCAACGACAACAACATCAACAACAACAACAAGGTCTTCTTTACCCAGTGTAGCCTCTTCAGTGTTGCCACTGCTCTGCCAGAGTGTTTGTCGCAGGAGCAAATGTCGTGTCACCTGTTAGACAAGCACCATATCAGGGCATGTGACTGTAATTGACCCTTGACCTCTTACTTGGTCATGTCGGTCGCACAAAATAATCTTACCATCTTCCTTGCATTGGTCAAATCTTGTGATCTTCCTCTATCTCTCTTCTGACCTGCAGTCAGTGCAGTGCAGGCCAACTGGTGTTGGGCGTCGACGTCGCTTGACATCGAGGTCGTCGATCAGGACATCGGTGGTCTTGTGTTCCAGCAGAGTGGCTACGTTCTGCACTGCCATGTATCCCACCCAATTCAGCTTGTAAGTCTCTTCCTGAATAGTTCTCGGGGAAATCAACAGAGCAAGGTAGAAAGTTTAGAAATGTTGAACAGTTTGAAATCCTGAAATTCAAGATGAAAAACAGTGATACTGAAAATCCCCAAATCTGAAGTTGTCATTGAAAATTTCCAGTGAAATGGCAGTCTATCCCTAGTCAAGGACTTGTTTTTTCCTTGAATTCATGCAGATTTTCGCATTCTGAGCAAGAAATTGATATTTATCTTATAATTTGATGATCAATGTCATGTACTTCAGTAGCCAATTTTAATTCAGCACTACCCATATGACTCCTTAAGCATGTGGGTATGACTATTGGAACAGTTCTAATGTGGTTACCATTCTGTGTGCAATCTGACAGATATTCTGTACTTTCACACAAAATATACACAATCATTAGTTGGAGACTGTGAATATTTTTGGTTTGGTTATGTATGTTTTATGCATTTTTGAAGTAGACAAAATTGATCAGCTCTTTGCCCTTTATTTTTTCTTTAAGTTGTACTAATGAAGACACATACTGGCAGGGATACATTCTTTTATCATCAGTGTTTTAGTAGTAGCCATGATAAAAGAAATCATGGGTGTACAAACTTGAGCGGGATTCGAACCTACGACCTCCTGATCTCCGGACAGGCATCATCTTATTTACGTCAATGTAGGACAATTTGTCAATCAGTTGCATAAAAAAGAAAAAAACATTTCGAAAAATTTCATGAATTTGAATCTGTTATCACATGTGTGATCTTTACAGCAATTTCTTATTGTATGACGTACTGTTGGCTTCTTCACAAAAAAAAAAAAAAATACCCATTATCCATTGTACCTCAGTGTTAAAAGGGTTGTGTTCACACTTAGCAAGAGAGTTACTGTGTGATGTTCTGTTGATTTTCAAACAAAGGAATATGCTCTGGATGCCTCGCCAGCACACAAGGGCTCATTCACACTGAACAAGGGAGCAAACCAGTTCTGCCTTGAGAAGCCAGGCTCATACCGACTCATACCAAGGTCCTGCCACCAGTTTGACAAAGAAGAGTACAGTTTCAAGACGTAAGTTGAACGAATAGGTCATTAAAGGGATGGTATAGTTTCCCTGAATTTCCTTGTCTTAGTTTGTGTTTCAGGTTAAAGTACCTTTCATATAACTAACACTGTGAGACTTACTCGCCCCAAAGTGCTCTCATGTCTGAGTAATCATGCAATTAACTGCGACCAGCAGCCCCATACGCATAGCGACCAGCAGTCCCATGGAATCTCCTTATATGTTGCTGGAAGGTTTCTCCTTGTTCCCTAGGGAATTGACATTGAGTTTCTTGGATCAAGGCATGATTACGCAACTCTGTGTCAGAGTTGACTCTGATAGAAAGAATTAATGCAAAATGAAAATGAAGATATTAAGAATGGACATGGGAGCGGATAGTTACGAAATTTTGAAGTTTTCCATGTGTTTACAATGCAATGTAGTTTAGGTGATGATGTCATTGATTCACAAATGTTCTGTTGGTTTGTACACAAAATATTCCATAAACTTGGCAATAACATAGCAACATCAAACATCTTTTCCCTTAAAAACCCATAGCTAGGTATTTACAATGCATACAAGGGATACAATTTCTTATCTGATTTCATTTTTCTGTCGTGAAAAAAAGGCAAAGTTTATGTGCAGTGAGAGGCATGTTAGGTGATGAATGCCTTCTCTTACATACAATACATGTTATATGTGGATGTAACCAACATAACTGTTTGTTTGTTGTTTGTTTTTTAGTGAAAATGTGAACTTTTGAAACCCCTCAGCCAATTTGCATATTAGGTTTTGATCGATACAACTACTTGATTGAAATATATGAAATGTTAACGTTCCATAACATTCTCTGTGTGCGGATATGATGAGACTTCTATCCATTCCATTCATCTGTTACTAGGTACTCTCTTTATAAATCAAAATGAACTTCAGCATGGTATGGAATTGCACTGTAAGAAATTGGCGAGTGTAGTGTGATGGATAATACCATGACAGTAACACATGTGAGATCATTTTGTCGACCATGTTTGGCTAACTGTTTGGAGTGTTTCATCAATACGTTGTATCTCTGTACAGAGCCTCACCTTCCATGCTGACACTGACAGCTGTGAAACATAAAGTTAGCGCCAGAATCTCCACCAAGGAGCCAGCTACAGACATACAGGTTACCATCAGGTACGACTTGCACCATGTGACTCTCTTTTCTTCCTTTATTTCTGTTTTTTTTTTTCTCATCCTCTCGCATCCTCTCTCTCTTTCTGTTCTTATTTGTGTTTCTTTTTTGCTATTGTTTCCCACTTATTTTATCCCTTCCTTATTTTCTCTCCTTTGCTGTCATCTGTCGGGCCTGATAATTCAGTGGATATCTCTGGACATTTCTTGTGAAGGACTCTTACAATGTTTATCTTGTTATCACAGTACTTGATTTTGCTCATTAACTTTCATGGCAGAGATCTTGATGGATTTGATCCGTGAACTAGGGGCGGACCTCCCAACCATACTGAATTTGGAGGAAAGGAATCTGAGTTTTGACCATTCCAGGCTCTTGTTTCAAGAGGAGCTTCCTATTTTTCTTGATAATTTTACTGCACACCCCTATGAGAACTGCTCGTTCTTTCCTACTTTTGAGCCAAATCATCCCTATTTTTCAGTCAGAAAGGTTGGGAGGTCTGTCCAGGGGTTTTTTTTTCAGACAATTAGGCAGAAATCATTCACACAAGTAAATGACAGATTTTTTTTTTTTTTCGCTGCTTAGTATCTGAATGTGTCAGGAGTTCAAACTTTTGAATCACTCTTGTTTGTCATTTTTAATCTTTTTAGAAAAAAAAACATAATGCAATCATTTTCATTGTTCTGCTATTCTTTGACATGTATTGCAAAGACAATACAACAGAGTCATGCTTGAACAAGATATGACATTTTAAATAAAACAGGTCCACAAAATAGCTAAAGGAAGAGTCTAACATTGCAGAAACTGTAAATTTCAGCTACCAGCAACACTGTATTACCAATTCTGTGCTATGGTCATCTTCAAACTTCTTTTAGACTTAGTTGTCATTCTGTATATTGCATACAGTACACTGTAGATTGACTACACTCTATTTTACTAATGTCATATTTGTGCTTTGTTGAACTTAGTTCTGGGGATGCGCTTGAGCAAGACGTGACCCTGGGACCCCTGAAGTCAATCAAACAGCTGGAGGAGGAGTCTAAGCCTCCTGCCAAGAAGAGTGGAAATGACACCAAGGAGTCTAAGCCTGCACCGTCCCTAATGGGACCACAGGTGTATGAAGTGACCCACTGGGCAAGGTGAGTTACATTTACTTTGGGAGCTATTTAACCTTTTCTGTGTCAGGGACTTTGGACAATGTGTACAATGCTTTAAGGTTTTCTGTACCAGCTGGCACTCAAAGCATGAAAAAGGTTAAGTGGTATGCCTCATTTTGAAAGTTGGATGATTAGTATTTGACAGAATAGATTTATATTGCCTCACATCTTGGAATTAGTACTTACCACTCAAGATCTCAAGATTTCATATATGATTATAATTTGTCACATGCACATGAGAGTTCAAACATTTTCATATCTATGAAAATTTAAAGAACTTGACTTCATAATTGTTCAAAAACAACTGTGAATTCTGTTAAACTGATTAAAGGAACTAATGAATACACAAATAATCGTCATCATTATCAAAGTCTTGTAATGGACAACAATGTATCTCTTATAACATTTAAGGAATGGTGAGGTTCTGGAATTCAAGCCGTCGTCAGGGGAGTTTCTCTTCTATCCCTCAACCATCAAGGTCACCGTGGAGTCGGGTAAGCCACAGGTCAAAGGTCACAGGCTTTCTCTTTCGCATTTATGACCTTACTCTTGACCTCAAAGTCTCTCCTTATTATCTGTTTGTGTCATGACCAGTGTATTTCATTGTAGTCATATATTTACATTGCTATTATTATTATTATCACCGTTCTTATATAGTGCATAATACCTTTGGCAAGGTCTCTAGGCACTTTAGAGGGGAAACAAAGAGATAAACTGGAAAAGGTGATTACAGAAACAATAAAATGCTGCATAAATCCACATCTGCAATCACTTTGTTACTTTCTGAAAACAGATGCGTTTTTAAAGAAGTTTTGAACTTATAGATGGAACTTGCATGTTTTATATCACTTTGGATGCTGTTCCACAGTTCTAGGGAGGCATGCCTGAAACAACGTTTGCCATAGTAGTTTGTTGAAATGGAGGGTATCACATATAGATCCTCCCGTGAAGACCTAAGAACTCTTATAGGCTCATAGTTTACAAGGAGCTCTGAAAGGTAAGAAGGAGCAATTTTGTGGAAACATCGATAAACAAGCAATAAGATCTTAAATTCTGTGATATTTGATGATATTTGATTTATTCAAACAAGCTTCAAACTAAACATGCCCTGCAAGGTGAAGTTCATCCATATTGAAGAGCAATTGTTTGTATATATGTCTGTCTGTCTGTCTGTCTGTCTGTCTGTCTGTCTGTCTGTCTGTCTTCTGTATGTCAATATAGTTTTTCTTGTTTGTGTTTCAGAAAACAAACATACTGGTATGTGTGTCACTGCTGACATATACCTTATAGGTTAGATTGTGAATAGTTCAGAGGTATACCAGTACTATATATATGTATTCTGTCTAGATTTACTTCATCATTTTGCCATAGTGCATGTAGGAGGTAGATAACTTGGGTTTTATTTGAGCCTGACATCTCACATGGCAGCTTTTTATTGTTTTATTTTATTCTAACTCATTGTGCAATATGTCAATTTCATGCAATCTAATAGTGAATAGAGTAAAATAGACAAACAGAATGGTCGATAATACTCACAGAACTCTCCTTATGATATCACAACCCCAGCTAATATGTGTATGCATAATGCTACTAATATCACTGTTTGTACTTGTAACATAACTTGTGACATGTAATTCCAGACTCATCACTGTGGTTCAAAAGTGTACTGTAAAAGTGGAAATTTTCGCGGTATGGAAATTTTCCAGCATGTTGTATGACCAGAAACCAGCGCGAAAGTAAACATGCAAATATTTTTGCACGTTATACATGTATGTTCACCAATAAATGTCTTGATTCAAAGGAATCAAAAACAAGGAAAATTCATTTTACCCGGCTGAGCGCGAGAAATTACTTGTGCAAAAATATCCACGTTTTACAGTAAATTGAGAGTTGATGAATGTACCGTGCTTTGTGCTACTCTTCACATCTTGTTAAAGGCCACTGACTTTCATGTATCATTCCTGAGCAGGTGAGACCTGTCCGGGGCTGGTGGCGGAGTTCGAAGGTCGGCCAGGAGTATTCATCACGGGTCGCGTGCAGCCTGCCCTCTCTGGTGTGAAAGTGACAATCACCCCGACGAGCGAGAAGGAAGAGCAGGCAACGGGGCAAGCCATCACCGAAGTGACTGATGAAAATGGCCAGTACAGGTGGGTCACTGGCCCTCTATGGCCATTATGTGACCAAGAGTGATCCAGAATGCATTGTGTCTGTTTGTAGCAGAGTATGCTTTCTTCCAAATATCTCTCAGAGTGGTACTGACTACCAGTATTATGTTTTATGATGTAATTAGGCATGTTTTTCTTCATTAGAAATAGGGAAATTTGTCATTGAAATGGAGAAAGACATGATTGGCAAAGTTGCAATGGCATCATTAAATTATGCTTTAACCAGTTAAGGATAACCCGATTTTGCTAACACATTTCCCATAGACACTTGCCCAAGTATACTCGGGACTAGTATTCAATAGGTTGATGGAAAAAGATGATACCAAACTTTGAAGGCAGTAATATGTTGCATTGAAGCTATCTTGTTTCCTTACAGAGTTGGTCCCCTGGAGGATACCACAGACTACAGGGTTGAGGCCTCACTGGCAGGCTACATCTTGACTCAGGAGGAGGGCAAGCTTGGATACTTCCAGGCATTCAAGCTGGGCAAGATCAGGATTGAGGTGAGAGGTCACTCAAATTCCCCTCCACCAACCCCCCCCCCCCCCAAAAAAAAAGAGAAATAATAAAATAAAAATAAAAAACCCCATAAGTTCAAGGGCTCTTCATGCTTTCATCCTTACTATGCCTTGTTCACCGATTGGCATACATGCTGGACTGCTTTCTTTGCTGGTTGGCACAGGTGGCTGGAAACTATTTGTCAGTGAATAGAGATTACCTAATCCCTGTAATCCCTGCTGTTTCACCTTGACCTCCCTGTTAGACTTCGGCACATTGATAAACCTGAGTAGGCTTGTTACCCTTAGAACTAGGTTAAAGATTGGATGGATTTCTGAGTGTTGACGGAAAAGGTTTGCCAAAATAAAGCTTAGTACCAGTGCATAAAAAGGATTCACAATAACAAGAAGAGAATATGTCATCTGATGGCTGATGTCTGTCATGATCATTGCCAATCTCACTTGGAACCATCATGTTGATGCCAGGTAATGGAAGGGTTTCTGTGGCATTCAGTCAATTCTAGTGCAATACATAACCTCACTGGTACGTTTCCTGTTTTGCAGTGCTGTTCAAAGCTGACATCATGCCAACTCTTTACATTGTCGATCTTGTCGTATCTGTTGTGTGTCCTCCTGCTCCCTATCTCATAAATGTATTTTTAGTAAGTTTTGACTAAAAGGACAGCCAAAAATGCCTGGAGATTTAATGCAATATGCAACCGATTCCTGTATGCAGTGGGGTAAATATGCAGTCTGTGAAAGCATACCGCTTTCTTCTAATACAGCAGTTTGATTGGTTTAAATATTTGACTTTTGTTCTTGTTGTTGTTTTGTGTATGTGTGTGTATTTCTTTTGATATTCTTACGTTTGTATCTATGTGTTTACATTGTATGAATTGTTTGATGATTTTATGTTGAATGGAAATAAACTTGAATTGAATTGAATTGAATTGAATTGAATTGAATTGAATTGAATTGAATTGAATTGAATTGAATTAAAAACACATTTTGAGAAAACGGCCATAAAAAAACCAAAAAAACTTTTGATAAGAAATATGTGAGTTTAAATCACATCTGCTTAATGCTCCATCTTGGCTAATATCTAATAACAATAATGATAATAAGAATGATGGGTACATATTTTCTCAAATGGATCTTGTCAACTTGATAACTTCTCAAAGATGGAGCACTAAGCAGCAATTATAACCAGTACTTGTACACTGTAACTCTTTGAGATGACATGAATCGTGCTCACTCCTGTTCGTTGTGATGCCTACCATTATCTGATCACAGGTGACTGATGAGCAGGAGAAGGCCCTCTCCGGTGTGCTGCTCTCCCTGAGTGGAGGCAGTTTCCGTAGCAACAACCTGACCAAGGATGACGGCGTGCTGACCTTTGGCGACCTCGGACCAGACACCTACTTCCTGCGGGCCCTGATGAAGGAGTTTGAGTTTGAACCCACCACTCAGATGATTGAGGTCAAGGAGGGGTCGTTTGTGGACATCAAGGTCAAAGGTCACCGAGTGGCATTCAGGTTGGCCAATGCGTAAAACTTTGACTGTTCAGGAGCCCATCCTGTGGGCATGTTATGCTGTAGCCTCATGTCTTTCATTGTTTTGTGATGTGTGCACAGTATATCTTGGTAAAAAGATCCATATTACATATTTTCCTGCCACTAATGTGATTTGCAATTTCTCGAACAGATTTTATACTTTATTTTATACAAATTAATTACGTGAAGATGGAATATGAAACACTTTTAATTCAAAGAATATTGACAATCACATTTAAGTATCAGCAGCTTTGCCATATTGTTGTGTTGTAATAGACTTCAAATTACTCACAGAGTCACGGATGCTTTTCATATGATTTTCTTTTGTTTTTGCAATCAGCCCTTACCACACAGCCTGCAGTCATTTACAAATTGTAAGTTGGTAGAATGATGTTATAATTATTGGGTGCTTTGCAGTCCACCATTTCAATAAAGCTCAAGTAATGCTTATTCAACAGAAATCATTTGAGTAGTACTTGAGTCTGTCATCAGTGGAAAAAAAAAAAAGACACACGAGTCAAAGATTATTGAATCTGCTCAGTGTTCTTCATCGTAACATAAAGTTCATTTTCTTCTGTCATCCTGCCCTGTCCAGCTGCTTTGGTTCAGTCACATCTCTGAACGGAGAACCGGAGCCAGGCATCGCCGTGGAAGCCCTGTCAGCCGAGGATTGTGGGAAGGTTGTGGAAGAGGGCGTGTCCGACGAGGAAGGGAACTTCAGGATCAGGGGTCTCCAGGTGTGTACCAAACTCCGATTCACTGTGGATAGGTCAAAGGTCACAGGTGTAGTTGCAGTTACCGTTTGTTTGACCTGTGCCCTGAAAACTATATATTTATCCTCTGCCTCAAAAACTTTACTTCAGGTATTAAATGAGAAGGAATGTTGAATCTCCTCCTTTTACATCGTATGTCTTCCCTTTCCTGAATAACGTGCAAATCAGTGAAGCTCCCATGAACATGTTAATTGCTGCACGTGCAGAGATAGTGGATATATGTCAGACCAAATGTGAGAACAAAATATGATTGTTGTGGAATCCTTTGTAATAGGACTACAGTTGTAAGTGCATCAAGCAAACTGGTTTAATGGTGGAGTACAACCAATATACCAGCCATTGTTTTTACAGAGGTCTTAATCCTTCCTCTTTTGATACTTTGTTGTTGTTGTTTTTTAATATGATTAGACATTGTTCACCAAGCTCTTGTAAGATTGATTGTAACTCATAAAATGATAATAGTATACCTGATTTGTGCTTTAATTTGTTCAGAGTTCATGATACTTTTTGTTGTTGGGATATTTCTTGTGATACTTCTTGGGGATGTGATATACGTTGTACTGTAATGCTAGAAATTTTTGCAAATTTGGTGAGGAGCCAAGATTTGCAAAGTTAAAATGCACATGAAAGTTCTCATCTACACTATATGCGTTGAATGCTAGAGGTAATTCATGGAAATTTCATGCAACGAATATTTCTGGTTTTACGGAATTTGATAGTATGCCTTTATAGGCTATTGCTGGAGACTCTTTTGATCATCTGTGTTTGTCCACTGCTGTATGTTTTGTGTTTCAGCCTAATTGTGAATACAAGCTGCAGTTGAAACAGAGTGAGAAGAACAGTCACATAGAGAGAGCCGCCCCGACCTCACAGGTCATCAGAGTAAGTGTGATGAGGCATGCCTTCTTCTGGCCACCTTGAGGATTTCCTCATCTTGACTTACCCTTGTGTTATTGATACATTTTTCAAATGGTTTTTGTTTAACATGCTTGGAGATACCTTTGCTATGTGTTGCTTGAAGGTTTGCTATTCTGATGCACAATACCACTGTACACATTGGGCACCTAAGACACTCTGAAACCTGTTGATATAAAAAATGAACATGAAAGTTCATTGCTCTTTAGTTTATCACCCAGCATGTCCATCTAGGTGTACTCAAGTTTTTCTACATTAAATTTTCCAGATATTCTGATATATTTCTGAATGTCATATTGCTAGGAAAAAAGACAACAAAAACGAAGCCACATATAAAGAAACCTGTAATGCATTGTTTGTTCATTCGTTCGTATTTATTCTGCTTCTCAAATCAAATAAAAATGAATTACATGGGTGTGACAAATTTAAACATAACGTTAACCAAATGACAAAGGAGCAATACAATTTTGAGATTACAGTGATGGTCTAACACACTGAGTCCCATATACTGAATCTTTAATACAGTCTCCAATGTCATCCCCCCCCCCCCCCTCCAAGAGATGTTTATAAAGACCAATGTGCGCGTAATGAACCTGCTAGTGCTTTTGTGTATAGCTCTATGGGTGTTTGATACTTGAACTTCTATACAATTTGAGACATTAACTTTATCAATGTTGTCAACAAAGCTTACACATGTAAGTGATATTGAAACACAGTTGTGTATTCTAACATGTTCACACTTTGAGGATTTAAAAAAAAAAATGCCATGAATATGTGAGTAACGAATGAAGATATAATTCATCTGTTGTTCTCAACTGTTCCCAGGTCGGCCAGGATGTGATCAAGGATGTGAGAATCATCGTCTTCAGACACCTGAACCAGTTTGAGATCGGTGGAAACATTGTGACCCCTCATGAGTATCTGGCTACACTGAAGGTAGAAACTGTGGGTGAAGGAGGCTGAAGTACACATACTGTTGTTTTAGGGAGTGACACATGAGGACTCACATGCCTCTAGGCAATCATGAAGAATTTTACATTTGTGAGCCCTGGCCCATGTGTCACTCCTATGCAATCCTATTTGTATGTCTCTGCCACAAAGTATTTGTACGTGTATTGATTCATTGTCTGTATGACTATGTTTCTTGCAATTATGAATGTATGACCAAATAGATGATGATAATAATCTGATAATAATGATTCCTTGAAAGAGTGATGTTAACAGATGAGAAAATAAGGGAAAAGACCAAGCTATCAAACCTGAAATAAATTACTGATGGAGAGAAATTGAATTATTCTAAGTTTGTGCACATGAGCAATGAAGAAGATTTGTGTGTGTTGATTTGCCAAATACCTGACATCATGATATAATTCAAGATTGAGTAGCTGTGGTAGTACAGTCGACTCCTGTTATGTAAAAGTCTGAGGGACTGGCAGTTTTCTTTCATTATATTGAAATTCTATTGTAGCAGAACAGTAGAGTGCATGAATTTACATAGCTAATAATTTTGGGGCTTGAATTTTTACTTCATTGTAACAAGAGTTTCGTTATAACTGTGTTTGTTACAATAGGAGTACATTGTAGTAGTAGCATCATCATTTTTATATCTTGTTGGTTTCCCAAAACTTTACCAAAACTTTGATCCCCCCCCCCCTTTCTCTACCATCAAGGTGTCTCTGTACAGTGAGGAGGACCTGGATGCACCCCTACACACCCTCCCTCTGGATGGCAGTACCTTCTTCCAATTCTCACCTGTGCCCAAGGATGGCAAGGTAGGAGGATCAGGGGGGTGTTTTAGAAGGTGTGGCAACTATGAAAATGATAGTGAGTGTAGAACACAAGGTCGAGCTGCGGCAATTGGATCACGTTTCATGAATCACGAGCCAGTCATGAGACAAGTTGTTGTTGAGCTAAACAATCAACGAACCAACCATTCAATAACATTGGCTTGTCCAAAAATGACGACAAAAACAGCTCAAAGGCACAGCTTAGATTTAACCTTTTGTAGCCATATTCATTTCCCTGAAGTAACACCCTCTCTCGTCCAGCTACGGACAAGGCGAATCTCATTCCCTGATTTTGTATCTTACAGGCATGTAATGCTCATGTGAAAGAAGTAACTATAATATAAAGATAAGGGACATACATGTATTACTCAGGGGAAGAAAATTATAGTGTAAGAATATTGGGCATTTACAACTCATGGAGAAGAAAATTGAAGTATGAAAATAATGGACATTCCATTGAGTATCCTTTCCCTCACTGGGTGTGATATGCAGCGAAATGCATGCTTGTCATAACGTAATTGATGTTCAACTTTCACACAGAGATACATCATCAAGTTGGAGTCGTCACTGCCCAGGTCCAGCTATGACTACACACTGCCTGAGGCCAGCTTCACCAGCTCTGGCTACCACAAGCATGTGACTCTTCCCTTTAACCCAGAGGTAAGTATTCTTTCTGTCATGCTGCCATGCTACTTTCATGGGTGGCAGAGATGAGTTACAGAACATTTCTTGATGATAAGTCTGGCATAAAAAAGAGGGGAAAACATGGCTATATTTGACATACCATTTTATACAATGAGGATGAGGTTGTGAACGATTGGTGAATCCATTCCTGTCAACTGCTGATTTTTTTCATTGGAGTTTTCCTTTTTTTAAATTGATGATTTTTGCATCAAGTTGTTTTTATTGTAAGTAATTGACAAATTGCCCTTTATCAATACACACTGATTATTCAGTGCTTAGAGTATTCGCCATGATAAAAATCATGGGCATGCATACTTGGATTAGACTCAGACCAATTGCCTCCTAATTGTTAGACAGGCATCATATCGACTAGACTACTGAGCTTCCACCAGATAGCCAGAGATGGTTTTGATCCCTTATAGCAGCTGGTACTGCATATTTATTCAAATCAATTATTTTTGCATTGATGAAGGGCAGTTTGACATTCAGTTGCAAAAAAAAAAAAGCAACCCTATGCAGGAATCATTATTTTGAATAAGAGCGAGCTTGTTTAAACCTTGTGTTCTATTTTTATGACTTAGTTTGTATTTATTTCTTGTTTATGCCGCATGTCCTGACCCACCATGATGCAGCCTTCTCTGCTCACATGGTACCAATAAGTACCAAGTGTTTTGTAATCTGGTGTTATATGGTCAACTGTTCAACAGTCAAGTGTTTTCAAATCAGGTGTTATACAGTCGGGTGTTATACAGTTACAATGTAGATGTTTTACAGTCTAGTGTTTAGCAGTCAAGTGTTTTGCAGTAGGGCATTTTGCAGTTGGGTGTTTTATAGTCAGATATTTTACAGTGTTGATGTTTCTCCATTCTGTATCTTTTCACCCTTCTACCGTCAGAAAATCGCTGTTGAGCAGGAGGTGATGCAGGGATCGTACATAGCACTGCCCCTCATCGTGGCCCTGGTCGCTGTCGGAGTCAACCATGCCAAGGTGAGTGACTAATTCTTAGGTGCCAGCTGTAAGTAACATTTAAGCATTTCAAAATGTTGGTTAAAAAAAAAAAAATAATAATGATAATAATAATAATAATAATAAAAGTGGAGTTACTGGTAAGACCTCCAGTGGAGATGATCGTCAAGACTTCTTGATGAGGATAGATATACAGTAAATCAAGTTGTGGTGTACTAATGAATTAAAAATGTTTTGTGCTGATTGAGCAAAGGTAGATGATGAAGGTAGATTTTTTGTCCCCGCCGAACGAGTTCGAGCAGGGGACTATGAAACGGGCTCCGTACGTGTGTGTGTCCGTGTGTCCGTCCGTGCGTCCGTGCGTCCGTCCGTGTGTCCGTCCGTGCGTCCGTGTGTGCGTCCGTGTGTGATCAAAATCTTCAATTTGCTACTTCTCTGTCATTTATGAGCCAATTTTGATTCTGTTTGCTTTATATGATAGCACTACATGGGAGCTTTAAAACTTCTACACAGAATTTCAGTCGTGACCTTTGACCTTGACCTTTGACCTATATTGTACATTTTGCTACAAAATGCTACTCCTTCGCCATTTCTAACCCGATTTTGATTCCGTTTGCTTTATATGATGGCACTAGGTGAGGGCTTCAAACTTCTACACAGAATTTTGACCTTTGACTTCTTTGACCTTTGACCTTGATTTTTGACCTATATTGTACATTTTGCTACAAAATGCTACTCCTTCGCCATTTCTAACCCGATTTCGATTCAGTTTGCTTTATGTGATGGCACTAGGTGAGGGCTTCAAAACTTCTACACAAAATTTTGACCTTTGCCTTCTTTGACCTTTGACCTTGATTTTTGACCTATATTGTACATTTTGCTACAACATGCTACTCCTTCGCCATTTCTAACCCGATTTCGATTCCGTTTGCTTTATGTGATGGCACTAGGTGAGGGCTTCAAAACTCCTACACAGAATTTTGACCTTTGCCTTCTTTGACCTTTGACCTTGATTTTTGACCTATATTGTACAATTTGCTACAAAATGCTACTCCTTCGCCATTTCTAACCCGATTTCGATTCCGTTTCTTTATGTGATGGCACTAGGTGAGGGCTTCAAAACTTCTACACAGAATTTTGACCTTTGCCTTCTTTGACCTTTGACCTTGATTTTTGACCTGTATTGTACATTGGCTACAAAATGCTACTCCTTCGCCGTTTCTAACCCGATTTTGATTCCGTTTGCTTTATGTGATGGCACTAGGTGAGGGCTTCAAAACTTTACACAGAATTTTGACCTTTGCCTTCTTTGACCTTTGACCTTGATTTTTGACCTGTATTGTACATTGGCTATAAAATGCTACTCCTTTGCCATTTCTAACCCGATTTTGATTCCGTTTGCTTTATGTGATGGCACTAGGTGAGGGCTTCAAAACTTTTACACAGAATTTTGACCTTTGACTTCTTTGACCTTTGACCTTGATTTTTTACCTATATTGCACATTTTGCTACAAAATGCTACTTCCGGCGGGGACATATATTACGCACCGCGTAATTTCTACTTTTCCTTGTTTTTTTGGTGGCAATCCAGGCATTATGTCCTACATTTCTTGTGTTATCATCTTTCCAGATATGTCCTGCATTTCTACTGTTATTGTCTTTCCAGATATGTCCTACATTTCTTCTGTTGTTGTCTTTTGAGATATATCCTACATTTCTTTTGATATCATCTTTCCAGATATGTCCTACATTTCTTCTGTTATCTTTCCGGATATGTCCTACATTGCTTCTGTTATCTTTCCGGATATGTCCTACATTGCTTCTGTTATCTTTCCGGATATGTCCTACATTGCTTCTGTTATCTTTCCGGATATGTCCTACATTGCTTCTGTTATCTTTCCAGATATGTCCTACATTTCTTCTGTTATCTTTCCGGATATGTCCTACATTGCTTCTGTTATCTTTCCGGATATGTCCTACATTGCTTCTGTTATCGTCTTTCGAGGTATGTCCTACATTTCTTTTGATGTTATCTTTCCAGATATTACCGATTCTACTTCAGTTCGGCCAGTCAATGCAGGGTCTACAGGGCAGTGGGGCCAGTAGATCCGACCCTGGCACAGGCGACGTCGATTCCTCGAGGCAGCGAAAGAAAGTGAAATCCAGGAAAACATGACAGCACTCTTATCTGTAGTGTTTAGGAAATGGAAATGTTGTGTGGTATACATTTGGTTTTATGATATCCCATTATCACTGTGTAGTCTGTAGAAAATATGATGCTATTTGTTTTGTATATCTAATTGTCTTATATGGGGAAAGTTCTTTCAGTCAGACGAAATTGTTCATGATGTTCAAGTACGTCAAATAGAGACTTGTAGATAGAAATAGAAAAATCATAGACCTGGGAAGAATTATGATTTTTGAAATATTGATGAGTCATTTCATGGTGTGCCATACTCTGGTATCTGCCCATGTTCAGTCTGGTGGTGTGACATGTGACTGTGATATCATCATTGCATTTTCTTATGAGAAGGAGTTTTTTTTTTTCCCAGTCAGGAGAAAGTGATACATTCTCTAGTGATAAAGATGGGTAAAAGAGATCTTGCAATAATTAGGCATTGTTATTTCCTTAATTTTTTGTTTGTTTGTTTGAGAAAACAAATCCTAGAAAATTATTAGATACCTTCAACACAAATGAAATGAACTGCTCAGTCAGGTGACATAACCAGTCACATGACAAATAACACTTGGACTTGATTTTCCATTTGTTATTCTCACTTGCATTGCATAGGAGAGGGCCTCAAAAAGAAGTGCCCCTACAAGTCCTGAATGAAGCGCATCTTGTGATGCAAAAAAATATCGTGAACATCAAGATTCAGTCAGAATGAAATACAGATGTGTGGACTTGCTCTTATCTCAGATGATTTGGAAATGTTCTGTACATTCAAAGAAAATATAGTAAGCGATGTCAGTTTGAAGGATGTACATTTGGCAGTGCAAACTTTATTCAGCCATTTTGGCCTCAACTTACACAAGCTATTCTCACTACTGTTTTCTCCCATTGAATAGAAGTTATAATGTGGGAGAGCATGCTCATAAGGACAACAGTTATGATAGGTTTGTGTTGTCTTTTATAGTGTGTGATATCCTTCCCTGCACGTGCGGGTTTGTTCTCTGAGAGAAGCAGGCCAACATTTGGTACTATTTTGAGAGTAGCCTTGCCACAAGTGGTTGTCTTCAATTATTACCTGTGATGGTATGTGTACGGCAGAAGGCTCATTCCTGCCAAATTTCTTGACGTGCTATTGCCAAAAGTGTTATTTCCCTCTCATACTCTGCCAAGCAATGTTTGCATTGGAGCAGACTCCCAGTATAAGGGCAAGCACTGTGATCAGTAGTTTTTTTATGCCTCCGCCACGAAGTGGTGCCGGAGGCATTATGTTTTCGGGTTGTCCGTCCGTCCGTCCGTCCGTCCGTCCGTCCGTAATGAATTTTGTGGACAAGGTAACTATCGAAACCTGTTGAGGTATTCTAATGAAACTTGGCATGTATGTGTATTAGGGGGTGAAGTTGTGCCTATCAACTTTTGGGTGCACAAGCTCAAGGTCAAAGGTCAAAAGGTCAAGGTCAAATACATAAAATTTCACTATTTCCACCATATCTATTGAATGCCTGAAGATAATTTCTTGAAACTTAGTGTATACATGTATTACCCAATTAAGATTCTCTGGTGAAAGTTTGGGTCATGAGGTCAAAGGTCAAAGGTCAAAAGGTCAGGGTCAAATACATAAAATTTCACTATTTCTACCATATCTATTGAATGCCTGAAGATATTTTCTTGAAACTTAGTGTATACATGTATTACCCAATTGAGATTCTCTGGTGAAAGTTTGGGTCATGAGGTCAAAGGTCAAGGTCAAAAGGTCAGGATCAAATACATAAAATTTCACTATTTCCACCATATCTGTTGAATGCCTGAAGATATTTTCTTGGAACTTAGTGTATACATGTATTACCCAATTAAGATTCTCTGGTGAAAGTTTGGGTCATGAGGTCAAGGGTCAAAGGTCAAAAGGTCAAGTAGAAATATTAAAACTTCTTTTTTTTCTCTGTACCTTGGAAAATTGTTCAAGGTATCTTCATGGAACATAGTATATACATGTACTGACTGGAAGTGATTATCTAGAGAATGTAGGGTTCATGGGGTCAAAGGTCAGGGGTAAAGGTCAAGTGCAAGACTTCAAAATTTCACTATTACCCTCATATTTATGCAATGCCAGCAGGGTTATTTTTTTACACTTGGTGTATGCGTGTGTAACCTAATAGAAATTCTGTGGAAAGTTTTTTTTTCTCTTTTTGCCTCAAAGGTCAAAAGGTCAAAGATCAATTGAAAGTGCTGAACTAACTTTTTCCTCCATATCTCGGAAGTGGCTCAAGTTACCGTGAAACTTAGTACATATTATGCATGTTCTACCTGAAAGTAATTATCTCATGAATTTTAGGGTCAAGGGCCAGATGAAAATGGTAACAATTTACTATTCAATTCAGAAATTGCACTTTTTCTCCACACCTGTACCTTGAAAATTACTCAATGCCTAAATGTATGAATGGTTCAAAGTCAAGTTAAAGTCCTTAAATCCCTAGATACATGCTCTCCTATTCATCCAATTAGACCTACGTCAAGGAAGGTGAACATTCAACACATTTGTGACAAACTTGTCATTCCAATATTTTGCCAATTTTGTGAAAATGTAATCACACAGTGTCCACATGTACTATCTAGACCTATTGGGAAAATCATGCATTATGGCGGAGGCATACCAGTCGCCAAAGCGACATTTCTAGTCTTCTCTTTGGAATCAAGTTCTGTTAATTGAGAATTTCAGTTTACGTAGGATTCCTGATCTTATTGCATGATTTTTCCTGTTGTGGCTAATTGACTGTAAACAACCCCCCCCCCCCCCAAAAAAAAAAAAAAAACCCAAAAAACAACAACAACAACAACAATCAAATGAACTAACAAAAAACAAACAAACAAACAGATAGTGTATAGATGTGAATGAAAGATAATAAAGACAAACAACACCAACAAACAAATAAAACAAGAAATATGTGGACACTCTTTGTAGAATTGAATGTTAGTAGTCAAGTCTTGAAGTCACTTCTTCAGTTTTAAAGTATGTTAAGCAAACTTCTTTCTTGCAGTCGTATCAGTTGTTTGTTTGTTTTTTTCCTGATGTCGGGTCCATGAGACTTTCATATCTGTCAGTCTGTATTTTGTGAGGGTTTTTGATTAGTTTGTATGCTGTAGAGGTAGTTTTTGATGTAGTATAAATGAATGTTTGCATTTGACCTTCACAGAGGGTGAACTCCTCTCTTTTGAGTGGGAGTATGATCTTCTCCTTGCTGTGATCTGTGGACAGACATGTGCGAACATGTAATTCAGATGTGTAGTATGAAAGAAAAGAAAACAATTCTCTTGTTCCTGCCTATCTAAAACGCAGGTCAAATGTCACAGAATTATGAATTTTCTGATGACGGTTACAATGATTAAGAAAATTATTTGAAATGCGTAACATTTTACTGCAGGAATTTCCCCTCCAAAACCGCAATGTAGATGCTCACCAGGGTGGAATTTCATCAAGCGTTTTGTCAGATTTTTTTTTTTTTCCTGACGAATTTGCTCTCAGCCAATAAGATGCAAGGATTTCAGTAGCTTCAAATAGTTTGTCAGAAAAAAATATCTGATAAAATGCTTGATAAAATGACCGACAGGACTTCTCCCAGTTAGCGTCCACACTCTGGTTTTGGAGGGGAAAATCGATGGGACTTAGTGTGAACACAGGACCTAGTGTAATACGGGATTAATACATGATAGAAATTATCAAAATTATGATGTGTATAGATAGATGGAGAGGAGAAATGAAAATATTCAAAAATTGAAGTTACTAAATGTGTATTATCAGTTTATGATTTAAATCTTGTATGTATGCGTACTTGTGTAACAGTTTTAAACTTTCCTATGCACAAATGATGTACATGCCTTGTACAGAGGCCATCTACTACACTGCAGTGGTCGACAGCAAATCATATTTTGGCATTGCTGCATATGCATGCTCGTTTTTCTGTTCTATTAAATTGTGAGTCCGTATCATGTGCTTGGGTACTGGTTGATATGGAAGATACTTCCCACAGTTGAAATGTTAAAAGTGCAATGCGTGAAAACTCACCAGTGTACCTAAATGATATTTTCTCCTGTAGTGTTGAAAAGGTAATGAAATAAACCTATTACAGCTTTCTTTGTAGACCACAACTATGGTATAATGCAATTATTTAGATCATGTTGCCTCATGCCAGACTGCTTCAACTTGAAAAGTTCAGGGGCGTGGTGACAAATTGTGTATGTTTGTCTTATGGTCAAAATTGTTTGGTGCTGAGCCTTATAGTTAGGCAGTGTGTCAGGATCAATCACTGAATGCACATTGAGCAATTTGACTTGGCTATTGGGACAAGCTTCTTTAACTCATTGTGAAGTTTCATGCAACTTGCCCATTTGATAAGTCTTATAGTTAGGCATTGTGACATGACACAGTGACATGGCTCACAGTTAGGCATTTTGGCCAGTCCACCACAGAGGTCACCTAGTTAGACAGTGTGATCCGACAATTAGTCAGCATTTACTGATTGTTGTAGAATGGTGCAAAGTTAGGCTGCTTGCCCACACAAGTTGGTGCAGCTTATGAATTGTCATTAAATTGTTGATGCTGGATTCATTGATGCCCTGTAGTGACAACTTGAGGTGTGTATGGTAACCCATAATTCTATGATGAATGGATTGTAATCATCCAGCTACTAATGATTAAAAAAATGTGCAACTGTTGATTTTGAATAAATCAATAATGAATAAAGATGGAAAAAAGTGGCTTTCCCTGTGCTTTGTCCTTTGACATTGGATGAGTCAGTTACTGTTTTTAATACGCTTATTGTAAAAGTGAATATTTTTGCGCGACAAATTTTTCACACTTGGCAGGGTAAGAAGAGTTTTGCCTGTTTTTAATTCTGCGGAATCAAGACATGAACAACTGGAACATGATTATAGCAAGCAAAAATATTTGTGTGCTTTTATTTTCGCGCTAGTTTCTGGTTGCGTGAAATGCATGAAAATTTCCACTTTTACAGTACTTTAGTGTTTTGCTTTGTTATATTCAGATTCAAACTAAATCTCGGCATACAAACATTTTCTTGTCAGAAATGTACTAACATTTTCTATTATGATGCATTGTTTTATCTAGCAGTAATACTCTTAACAATATCATAACCGCCAAGTAGTCGCATATATATATATATATATATATATATATATATATTATGTGTGTGTGTGTGTGTGTGTGTGTATATATATATATATATATATATATGTATATATATATATATATGTATATATATATTCCTAGTTGGCACCTTAGGGAGACATATTGGGGGGAAGTGTCTTCATTAGGGAGACAACTGGTCATTAAGGAGACAATTTTCGTGTCTCCATTGCGTAAACTGCCATTGAACATGTAATAATAAATTTGCATATAAAACAAATGGAAATGTCTTCCAAATGACCCATCTGGGAGTATATATATATATGTATATATGAAGAGTTTGTTCGCAAAAACCGATAAGTCCATTTTTGAAGACTTTGAAGTATGGTCTCTGTCATAAAGTACAAAATATTACCTTTCAAATGATATATTGGTCACTACATTATGAAGGTATATTTTTGAAGCTATGGTCAAAAGAAGCAAAAAAATCTTATTATTTTCTTTATTTTTTTTTGACCTTTAATTGCAAATATCTCTATTTGGCAAATAAGGACTTATCGGTTTTTGCAAACAAACTCTTCATATACAGTTAACAACAAAATTATTCATACCCCAGGGAAATATTTAGTTTGGAGCAGATTTCTTACAAGGATGGAGTGACAGTGATTGGGTGTTATATCTCCATTTCTATTGTTATGCAAATGAGGTGAAACTGGAATTAATGTCAATTTATAGAGGAAAATAAGAGTAAAAAGTTAACACCATTCACCATCACTCCATCCTTCACTTGTAAGAAATTTGCTCGGAACTAGTAATTTCTCAGGGGTATGAATAATTTTGTTGTTAAATATATATATATAGTGTATGATTATTAAGTTTAGAATATAAAGAAACAAGTTCTGATGTGGACATAGATGTAAACTGTTCAATGCAGTTTGATTCAATTTAGTTTATAATGTTCGCAATGTAGGATCAAACAAGATAATAATACACATACTTTGTTAACATCCCTTTGGCATCTAAATAACTCCAGCATATGCCTGGTGAGTAGCCTAGGTACTAGACAGAATTATTAAACATCACCAAGGCAATATTGTACTGTCATGTAATAGTTGTTCTTCTGGAGGTTTGTTAATCCAAGAATCAAATGAGGTACTTTATTCAGAAAAATTTGTTATTCAAAAACACACAAATTTGTTATTCAAAAACACACAAATTCTATATACCTAGATGTTCATTAATATGAAAATTAATTATCAGATTATTCGTGGCATCGTTCAGAAGGTTTGCTATTTCAAAGGTTTCTTAAAATGAAACAATTTATTATTCTGAAGATTTGTTACGCTCTAAAGAGGAAATTGTGAGGGTGTGATAGCATAAAATGAAATAAGATTTGTTTATCCAAGAATTACCAAAAAAAAAAAAAAAATGATGGTAACTAACAAATAAACTTTTTCTTCATGTTCGAAGTAACCAACCTTTGGAATAACAAATTTGATTTCCATTAGGGATTACAAACCAGAAAACGAACCTATTTAATTTTCGGGTTAAGGAACCTTCAGAATAATGAACCTTATTTCATTCTTTAAATTTTGAGTCTTTGAAATAATAAACTGTTACTGGACTATCACTCTTAATTTCATCAATTTAGTCAGTCATGATTGCTGTTTTACAATAAAGAAATACACGCAGACAAAGAAATTGAATTAGAAAATTCAAACAATTGACAACACAGGAATAATATCCATCATAAACTCATCAATTAGCTCGCTTCAAGGGAAAATGATAAAGAGTTTACTTAAGATCATTGTGAGGCAAAGAACTGTATTTAGTGTTACTGTGACAAATGATGAGCAATAGCGTAAAATAAAGGAGAGAGAAAAAAACAACAACAAAACAAATCCAGGAAATGAAATAATTTTACCAGATAACACCGCCTCTGCCGAATGGGGCAAAATAATGTTAATGATGCCCCTATGAATTGTATAACGCCATCTACGGGAGAGTTTTGTGTTGTTTTATTGTAGTTATTTTTTTTAATTCTTTTTCTTCTTTTTCTCCTTCTCCTTCTTTTTTTTTTTTTTTTTTTTTTTTTTTTTTTTTTTTTTTTTTGGCTGTGACAGGACCCTTGTCTTTGATACAATAAACATGAAATTTCGAAATCATTTAAAGCTGGAAAAGTGACCAAAGGTAGCAGCTAAATTTGGTATCAGCATACAGACCTTAGATAGGACTCTCGGGTTATGCAAAAAAAAAAGAAGAAGAAAAAAAGCAGCATTTACAGCAAAATAGAGAGCAATCTAGATATTACTTAGCCTGGATAATTCCATAATGCATGATTATCACTATCTTTTTTTTTTTACGTTTTAAGTGGGACATATAATGTTTCGTCCATGACAATTGAGTGTACGCAGGTTTGTTTGTTTGTTTGTTTGTTTGTTGTTTTTTTTTTCAAGTTTAGCATCCACGAGAGTAACTTAGTGTAAGTATGAAATAATGTAAAAATCAAAATCTCTGCCTTGTTCCAAATATCAAAAACTGTGAATTCAATGAAACATTCGCCGTATAGTACTTTAAATTTGCGAACAAGTGCAAACTATCCCATTCATTTCGGATTTAAAAACCAAAGACAATTCAAACACACTGCAAATAGGTCTAATCTTTCCTATAATAAACAGTCCCTTTCAAATGCATATATTTTGTCGATTATGTACTAGTACCTCCAAACAAAGTCGAGTTGTCAGGTGCGAGTTTCTTCACTTTGTCTTCCTCTACAAATTGAATTTGTTAAGATCGCAACTGCTCGATCTGTAAATTAACAAACATGTCGGAAAAAAGGAATCAGTGAGACTAGGACTGTGGTTCCTTTTTTCCGACATGTTTGTTAATTTACAGATCGAGCAGTTGCGATCTTAACAAATTCAATTTCTGTAGAGGAAGACAAAGTGAAGAAACTCACACCTGAACCTTCACCCCTCTGAATGATATTTTTCTTTCAAAGTCAAGTTATATCTACTACAAATTAGATATTAGTCCATAAAATGCAAAGTATCTTGTCTGCCTACTACTCAAGTTGACTGTGATAGAGGAAATAACTGTTTATCACCCTCCAGGTGCCCTCACTTGAACTTCAAGTATTGCTTGTGGGATGCATGACCACACAGGGGATCAGCAACCCAGAAGTATATGAACATATATATATGAAAATTGCGGCATTATTGTTCAGTCATATCAATTTTATTAGACTTTACCAAGAGTTTGGTGTGATGTAATGGCTGACTTTTACGGCCTGTTTTGATTGCATGTTTAACCTGTGATTTGATTAAAAAAACAACAACATATATAGGGCCTACTATAATATATGATATATAGGGCCTATACAAAATGTTCAAAAGTTTGCCCGTAAAGACGAGGGGCACACAAGCAGATGCTTTAGGCATAAGTCTCTACACCCAAGTAAGCCAATTAAGTAAGCAAGAGATTAACGAAAAGTGTTTTGAACATTGAAAAAAGCATGCCATGGGGAAAAAAATCTTAATAATAATAATAATAATAAACCATTTTTATATAGCGCAAATTACATTCAAGTCTCTAAGCGCTTTTAGAAATGAGAAAAGACAGATTATACATGTGTAAGAACACACAATACAAAGTAGAAAATTACATATATATCAACTTAAAACACATCATTAAACAATTTACAGAGCAATGGTTACTTTACAAACAAATAAGACTTCAACAAAGACTTGAACTGATCTAATGATGAACATTCTCCCTGTTTTGCTTGCCTGGAATTATCTTGATTGATTTGAGTAAAATTTTTGTCTTTTTCTTTTATTGCATATACGAAGTCTATTAGCTTTTTACACTATGCCAAAACTCGGCAAATATAGACCCTGTAAGATAAATAACGACATTTTGCTTTCAAGGACAAAATTTAATCAAATGCTGCTACGATTGTTTCCAAATTGTTTGGAAAAGTTTATTCCGAAGGGGTAAATGATAACTTCTGAAGGGATGATTTTGCTTTGGGCTGTTGTAGTTGTAGTTGTAGTTGTACTTGCAGTTGGTATCGCATAACATTCAGTGATTGTGCGTTTTGTGGATTTATTGCAATATTTCCACCTGGGAGAACATTTTTGCATTTTTCTAACAAAACCAGATGCTGCGACCATCTTGAAAGCATTGGCCAGGGTCGTTACGTAGATCCGTACTGACGTAGATAATTCGAGTGCTCTCATAAGCTGGCCCTGCTATTAAATGTATTTCACGGCTTGGTGAACTTGAATGGGATACAATCGTGAGAACATAACGATTGTCCCTCTAGCAATAAGGAAATTCCCCAACAGGATTAAACACGAGTGCACCAACAGGCACATAGCACGCACACTGTACTAGTACAGCACTGGCGGTGGTTTCGCCTGAATAGCGCACTCTCGAGATCACCGCTACACACAAAAGCATGTACGTCCGAGCACTTGCCGCGTATCGTAGCAACTCCACGCCATGACGTCAATCGGATTGCACAAGAAAATTGCGTGCTCGACGTAGTCCTCGTCTGCACCTCTCACCCTGGCTTTCTTGGGGACATTTGAATTAATATTTTCCCCGTAAGAGACATATATACATATGTACACATATTGAGTACTGCCATAATCGATGAAATACTCATCGGTAATTGGCACTTCATCATAGACCCCGAATCGAAGCTGTGTGTGAGCGCAGTGAGCTTTACAATCGTCGAGGCGAGTGCAGAAATTACACTGAAACATGGGCGTCAATTCTGCCCGATCTGGCGTTGTCCCCACACGGTGGCGGTAGAGAGCGTTTATGAAAGACAAACACCACGCAGCTTCGATAGAACTTTCATTTTTATTTAAATCAGCCATTCATTGATTAATAAACAGTAACAATTACGAAGTGTTTGATAATAATTTGATGTCACGATCATGTACGTAATGATTCGCAATAATTGTTCCGATAAGTTGTATTTGATTATCAATGATTGTATAAAATTCTGTACTGTTCATGCTAGTTGTAGCGCCGTTTGAGCGTCATTTTTTATGGACTTTGACATCGCTATACAAGAGGCCACTACTATTATCATTATTACACCAATTTTTACATAATAAGTGTATGATGGTCATCGATCATCGACATTAGAGCAATTGTTTGGGATCTAACATAAATACAAATTATGATATACCTATCATATTTCACTCACACACACATTAAAACAAGACTCACAGCATTAACACTGAGGACGCTCTATTGTAGACACTATAGATACCACTTTTTTGTTTAAAAGAAATCCATACTAATTTGAAACTGGATTCCCCTCTAATGATTTTCCATGACCACTTCATTGCCCAAAACTTAATTTCTCATTTGGATTTTTTCTTGTAGTCGTGTAACCAGAAATGTTATCACATAGTAGGTATCTCTTGAATTTGTTTTGAAAAAACACCAAACCTCAGCGCTGCCAACATTGGAAACTAGTTGAGAGTGAGACTCCCATATATAGATAGGCCAATGCTATAATTTAGGAGTCAAAATGAGTGAGATCAATAGAAATGCATGCAAATGAAATAAAGTTTTAGAGTGAGAAAGGACCAAAATGAGTGAGTCTCACTCTCAATGAGTGAGAGTTGGCAGCCCTGCAAACCTTAAGTAGTTTAACCCATTCACAGAAACCAAAGATCTAGACCGTTATGGTGGTTAAAGAACAAAGATGAGACGGGATGAATTTCAATATGCATGTAAATAATTTATTAATTATGACGAATAAGCATAGTACTCCTACTGCTGCACATGTATAAATTGACCAACTTTAAATTTCTTTCCAAAACCAAGGTATGGCAGACAACAACTTAAAATCATATGAATATTATTACATTTTGTGACAACAATTGTTACGCCATTTTAGATAACTTTGCAGTGAGGAGGGATTTGGGAAGCCATACCAGTAAATACACGCGTGTATGATCAGTGATGCAGCAGGCGCCTTACCGGGTAGGTTTGGCGCCAATAAAGTACCTCGCCTTATCCTCTCCGTACCGTGCAGGTGTCGCATTGATCAACCATGCAACCATGGAGCGAGAACGCGGAACTTGTACGACAACCCCCTACCGATACCACACGGGTCCATTCACCCCCAATAGATCAATAGAAATTGTACACTATCGTGTTTTGCATGTGAACCTCTCCGACGTGGAACGTAAACCGTGAAGATCATAAAACACTTTTGACCAAGGAACATTACCGTTGGAATATTAAATCACGTTGTGTTTCAGAACTTAGTTACAAGTGCAGAATTGACAGACGTCGAAGAAGGATAAGAAGAAACGCTTTCTAGGTTAAAACAAAAGGTGTCTAAAAGCTTGTAGTCGTTCGCAGCTGAGGCGAGCGAGAGCGAGGTACTGTACACGGCTGTACGGGCCCCGTCATTTCGAGGGGCTGTACGCTATTGATCTGGGCAATATGCTGGTGTTGTAACATGACGGTGAACGTTGGATAACACCAGCAGCTTGAAGAGTGGATGATTTCATTCGACAGAACTAAGATGTTCTGTAGTTTAGTCTCGACGACTGAGCATACCAGGATGAGATGGATGAAGTTACCTAGTGTTATCTTCATTGTCATCGCTTTCAGCATATCTAATTTAGGAGGTAAGGTGTCCAAAAAGAAGTTCTGATGTGATGACTGACACATCACATGTATAATGTTAGGCATTACAAAACGTAAATGATTGATCCAGTTTTTGTGACAGGGATAGATCTACACACTAGTCCATCGTTTAAATACTGCTGCTAGGTAAATTAAATTAGGTCATGATTAGGTGTCAAACGGGATAATCACAGTGCATGAATTGTGAATTATGATGGCAGAAGCAGGGTTGATACTAATTCATTCATTCATTTACTGTAATACGACCATTTGGCATTTCATAGTCATGATAGTGGTAGTAGCCTTGATTAAATGTGAATATGATCTCTAGAGATCCATTCAGCTGTCAGTTATAATCAATATTATCACTAGTATTACGACAGGAAGAGAGGCACTATCGCATGAGAGGAAGTGAATTGTGAATGGAATAGCATCGAGAGGAGATGACATTGAATTAAATGTAGTAGGACCTAAAACTAAAGTAAAATTCATTATGAGAGAAAGTATCATGTGATGCAAACATCAGAAGAAAGGTGGCAGTGTCATATCAACCCCTCGAATTATTGACAAAGAACTGTTAGGTCTAGTACTGTAACAGTAGAATTTATTTATTTATTTATTTTTATTTATTTATTTTTTTACAGTGACACAAATTTAGTGAACTTTACAAAAGTTTAAAACTTTATGGAGGAGAGATTAAAAAAAAAATAAATTGGTAGGCCCAACCTTTAGAAAGTATTTGCATGCTACTTTTTTTGTTCCTTATCTTAGTGCCCAAAATTTGCAAGCATTTCCAAAGCATTGAAGCAGTATTTCATTTGAACTTTGTAATGCAGTGTAACATTAAAACTCACTTGTCATGATTTCTTCTGCAACACTTTCCCTCTATATCATTAAAGAAGTTGCATGGACACTCATTAATATTGTATTTAAATCACTGTGATTCATCTTTTCTATGTAGATTTTACTCTTGGCAATATGATGAATTGTACATGTTCTTTCCGAGATTTACTGCTTTTTGCATTGAGTGCGCAATATATTTTCAGTTCTAAAGAGCATTGAACTTACCAGGAAAAAACATTTTTGTCTGTGTCTAAAGGGATATTTCCTTGCTTTTGGCTCCTTTGCTTTACTTTATTTTTTATTTTTTGTATGGGCCAGGGGATGGGGGATAGGATGGGGCTAGGGGATGAGGCAAAACTCGACAACTTTTAACATTCTTATGATCACAACTATTTTGAAATTTGTCACATTTCATTTTTGAAAACTTTGATTACCTGTCATGTAGCATGATTCTTTTACAGATCTTTGAGAAGGCTTATTTAGCTTCATGGACAAGCTGCTATCGGGATATGTATACATGTTTATCTTCAAGGTTCAAGGAAAGCTTGGCAGTATGGTAAATATGGAGAGAAAAACAGAAACTGCACTGAGCGCCAAAAAGATTAAAAAGCAGTCATACTATTGAACCTATTAAAAGACAAGTGGAAACTAGTAGGCCTATACAGTCCTGTGAAATGTGTCCCAAAAGTATTCATTTTCAATGTTGTTCATATTCCTGTTGTGTATATTAAATTTGCAGGAGCTGCAGCATCATGTAACTGTACATCAGACTGTGTAACCAGCTGCCCCAGTGGTTACTACTTCAGCTCCACGGATGATGCTTGTGTTGAATGCCCTCCTGGCTACTAGTAAGAAATCTTTTTGCTTTTAACTCATATGCCGTAGTATATGTTCCATTGCAATACGCAATATTTTGAAAATCCGGACTTGTATAAAAATGTACAACTTGTAGGACATTTTTTTTAGTGGTTATGTACATTGCAATTGAGTACCACATTTGTTCCAAAGCAATGCTGATTTCTCACCTTGCAGATGATTTACAGTGTACATGTATACTAACTAGTGTGCATGTACGGTTTTCTACATTACGTAATACAGGAAACAATATTTGGTATGTTTCATTGTCACCAAATATCAATTGAATAGCAAAATTAGTGGAAATAAAAATAATATAGTGATCATGATCATCTGGGCATGATGAGTGTCATTGTATTTATAACTACAATACGTACACTGATATACATGTGGCTCATACATGTATCAGCTTGATGAAGACAGAATAGAATATAATACATGTAAGGGTTCAATTACAAGTAAACCATACAACTTTAAAGTAAACTTATCAAAACTGCATGTGAAGTTCTAGATCAAATGCAGATTTTCTGGAAACATAATCAGTTTTCAATATCAACAACAGATTGGGGGGGGGGGGGGGAGGAATATGATGACAAACTAAAATAAGACCCAACAGGTTGGTTGCTCAAATTTTGATAGAACCATCAATTGCTAACAAAATTTAATGAATTTGACAACCCGGTCAGTTTCACAACTTGGGATTTACATTTTGTATGATCTTTTAAAAGGATATGTCACAACAGAATAATTGGGGGAATTTCTATTAAAGGTGGTACGGCATAAAGAGAGAGAGAGAGAGGGAAAAGGAAAATTGCCCTCAGAGAGCAAACATACGTGTATAGTTGTAAAGCTGTTCCAAAGTGGTTGGCCATTCAAACTTTGTTGGTAAGGTGCTTCAAAGAGAAAAATGAATGGCTAGATCAGACAAGTCAAGTGGATCTGCTCAAAAGATATCACATGAAGATGTTCAAAAGTCTCCTCATCTAACTGCTGTTAGATTACTCCATTTCTTGAAGTGCCTTTATTATTATGAAAAAAGTTTGGCATTGCTTTTACAGGTCAATGTTACAAGTACTGTACAATGTCATAAGAAAGACATTTTAGTTGGTGGATGATAATTTTCCATGATCAAAGCGGGGTTTCCACTGTATGAAATAATCCTTCTACTAGGAAATCCATAGATTTACAAAAATGTGTCATGATCCCACCTGACTATGTATGCACTACTAAGTATGTTTGCTTTCATTTGGGAACAAAGTGTACATAGAATCCTATATTGAAATCAATGTTTGTACTGACGTGTTCAGACATGATTAACATCATATTTTGACAAGTACGGTAAACTGTCGTGCAATTGTATGAATTGTGTAAAGTATTTTCACAGAAAAAAAAATAGTGTAACAGTGAAACAGTGAAATGATTGACAGAATAAGAACATGTTTCTACCATGCAATTTTTGTAATAAAATAAGGTTGTTTTTTTTTTTAAGTTTCAGTTTACATTGTATTTTCACAAAAAGTGTTAATCTGCATACTATTTCTTGAAGCAGATCTATAGGAAAGTATGATGATTCGTGCTTGGATTAAAAAAAAACTGTTTAGCAAGTTATACATGTAGTGTATTATAAGCAATTATTGTGGATGTCCCTATCATAGATATTTTACATACAATGTGTTTATTCACAATAACAATATGCTTGTAACATTAATCTAAAATCTCAGCACAAGTTGAGGGAGTGTCTTCTTTGCAGAAAGAATAACATTTTGTATGATTCTTTTTATTATCAGGTTCTTACACTAAGATCACAAAATCGCATGTTGTACAATATCCTTCCCATCCAGTGATGCTGCAAAAAAAAAGTAATAATAATAATGAATTATATATTTAAAATCATACTATTTGTATGGCTACAAGTCCAAATTTCCTCAGACTTTAGGCATTCTAACCCACTATTTTTTTTTTTCTGCATTCACTGAATTCTTAGGAATATTTGGGGCAATTACATTTTTTTTGTTGTTTTTTTTTTGTCCTGACAAAGCACTGGCTTATGAATTCAGGGATAAGTCGCTTTAATGACACTTCTTAGTGTGTGTGTCTGTGTGTGTTTTGATTACTCTTGATCTCTCGATGACAGGCTAAATTAGTGTAAATTTTAGTGTGAATACCAATGATCAGGTGATGAGATACAAATGTAGTATGCTTAACTTCCAGAGTGTGAAAAGAGGTATTTTTCCAACATGTGATATTATCACTTTATGTTATACTCTTTATAGTGTGATTGCCTTAATCTAAGAATACCTGGGAGTATTAATTAAAGGGACTGTACAGTACTGGTTGAGGTGTGGATTCAGCTTGTAACGTTTTACCAGGCAAGTGAGATATTTAGAAACCACTCTGAAATGTTAAAGAGCATACAATTCTTAAGGGAATCAAAAGTTTTTTTGATGAAAATCAATTTTGAAATGACTGAGATATCTAAAAACAAGGAAAAACAAAGAGACCCTAATAATAGTCGTGGCCTGTCAATTTTATTAGGATCACTTTTTTGGATATCTCAGCCATTTCAAGGCCAATTTTCATCAAATAAACGTTGAATCCTTCTTGATATTAGTACATGCTCTTTCATATTTCATAAGAGGTTTCTCATTATCTCACCAAAAAATGTTAAACCTAAATCCTCACCTCAACCAGTACTGTACAGTCCCTTTAAGGGCAATTCCATGAGAAATGTTCACTTTAGTGAAAAAATGAAGTTTTGAGTTTCACTTCAGTTCTCAAATATTCTAAAAAAGTAACATATATATTTTCATTTTCCACTAGTCGCATATTTGTCATGACAAAATTTGTTATTTTTTTCAGTCAATGAAAATAATGTATGATGTGTTGCATTGGCACAAACATTTGGCTATTTTTTAAGAGTTTAGTGTTTCTGTCTCTAAAGAAGGCCAGATATGTCCTAGAGGCCTTGTTTAGCTTTTAGATTGTAGTCAAGTGTATATAGCAATGGAAAATCACAACCAACTTCCTTAGCATTCATCATTTTTTGACCCATTGATCCTCAAAGTTGTGTGATTTCTATAACATTAGAAGTGTCATGTCCGTTACGTTTTTTACTATAAGTTTTCATAGCCAAGAGGAAATTAGTGTAAAGTTGCTGCAAATTCATTTTCTATGTTAGAATTGAATCCCCTTGCATGTGTGCAAACCATTTTTCTATACCACTTCTAGTTTTCCTGTAAATGGCGTAACGGACATGACACTTTGCGTAACGGACATGACACCTCACATTAGACAAGTGGCAGAAATAATACTGTGGCCCAGTGAAACAGGGTGGTGATTAGTTTCAATTGCTTGAGGATAGTATAGGACATTTTTATACTTGAGTAAATAAATAAGTCTGCACATTACTCAATAAAACACAAACAAGCAGACTTTGCTTTCTTCTACTGGAAGATTGTTGATTTTATATGATTTTGTTACCCTGTTACACCAATTTGATCCATTCCCACCTCTTGTAATTCTGACTGATAAACAGCAGCTGTCATTCCAAGGAGTATTTAGACAATGGACTCTTAAAGGCAAGACAATGGAGTTTTCACTGTTGGCCTTCCCTTTAATACGTAAAATTAGCACTTTCTACGATTATAAGTACATCGTAGACTACTAACATACGTATCCACCATGGAGTCAACACAACAGCCAGGAACTCCTGCATGAATGGATCCTTGTGCATCCAGTGAGCATGATCACTGCTGATACAGCAACAAAGTATCCAAATGTCACCAGCATCAATGTCTTCAATGATGGTGTTGCCTCACAAAAATAAAAAAAAAAGTTTGTACTGTATCGATACATGTACCTCTCTTATTCTCTATGACTCTATAAATCCACACCTTAGGTGGCATATTAATGAGATGTCACATGCCAAGAGCGCGGAGGATGGAATTGTTGGCGATATTAAGCATGTTAAAAGTACATGTAGTTCTATGGTCAGGGAAAGTCGGTCTGAATGCTGCCTATCCATTTCATCAATACAACTAAACTAGATGTACCTCTACACCAAGATATATATGGGTATATATGACAGTACACAGCATCGTACAAAAGCACAATTTTGAGATGCTACGTATGAGAAGATGTTTATCCACTGAAAGGTACACTATGGTAATCAGTTGCAACCAGTTAGTAGGGAGAGCATCCAGTATTTTAAAAAGTCCTGCTCCCAAGCTGGTTAGAATAGGTAACCAGTACACCACTCTGACAAGCCCCAAGAAGTGTCTAAGCAAGCAATAAGTTGATTATACAGTTTGTACAAGTTGAATTTGCCATGAAGAAAACATGAAATACTTTGTTGCCCAGGTGACCACTCTACATGAAAATGGTATTTTGTGAAAATTCTCAGAAAACAAGGGGCTTGATCATTCACTTGTAGCCAAGAAAAGAAAGCATTTGTTGAAAATGATAAAGTACCAGTACTAGTAGTTGAAGTTTTTACAATAGTCTATCCAAGATTGGATAATAGAGGATGATTCTACTTCAAGGATGACATTAATGCTAAATGAAAAGAACTTTGCAGGAATGAAATAAACGTACCATATTTTTTTCAGATGATTACACCAATTTGAAAATGGTACCAGACAGTTTTGTGGTCCTGTTTCATTGCGTAACAGTTGATGCAATCATGAGTGCATTTTAATGATATTGCATTCAAACTGTTTATTTCATACAGATTTGGTTTGTTCAGTTTTCTTTGCCTATCCGCAGAGATGAAGACATGTTCTATGTAATGCCATTGTGGTACACTTGTACTCTGGGCATTGTATTCCATGTGCTTTAGAGTAGCTGTTAGATCACTGAAACCTGCAAAAGGATTTTTTGATGCTTTGATCATGAACATATAATGTAGTAGCAGTGTGCAGTTATTTTAATCTTTTTATTTTAAAACAACGAAGTGAATATATGGTTCTTTTTACAAGGGTGTCATGTCCGTTACGCTAGTGTATAATACTACAGTATCAAATATTAGGCCATAAAGAAAAAAATCACCATAGTATAAGATAGTTATATGTCCTGTTTTGCTATGGTGGGTGGTAGTAACTGGAAATTTCTCACTAACTGTAGCTAGCTGATGCAGCCGTGAATTTCTTTTATATTTGTTTGTTTTGTAAATATATAAAAAGACCAACCCCCCTAAAATGATGAAAATATAAAAAATATTACATGATTGCAGTTATGATGTCTGTCCCTATATTCTAACCTCACTTTGTCAACAATTAAATGTCTGCTATTCCTTGTAATAAAAAAATTCTGTTAGCTTAAAAAAAGTGGACAAAACTGTCATGTCCGTTACACTCAAAGTGTCATGTCCGTTACGCAATATTTTAAACTATTAAAAAAGAATGAACAGTAAAACTACTATAAAATAGGACTTTATGAGTAAAGCGTGACCTAAAGGTTTAATCAAGACCAAAACCAGCTGCTTCTTATCCAAAAATTCACAGGAATTTTCATAATGGTAAGTAGATCAAAATGCCTTGTCCATTTTGTGTCATGTCCGTTACGCTCGCAAAAAATGCAATTTCTCGAAAACCACTTGATAAATTTCCATGAAATTTTCTGTGTATGTTACATATACTTAAATGTGTCTGATAAACTCAATTAGAATCTTTTGGAGACTGCCAATTTTACTGTGTGATGGTTTGAATTCAAAAAAAGTTGTCTGAATGTCATGTCCGTTACGCTGGAATTGACCATAAAGCAAGGTCCACCTGTGTAAAAACAATATTACTGTACTTGAAAAGCCCTGAAAGAAAACTAATTACTGTAAAAGTGGATATTTTCGCGTGACTAATTTTTCGCGCTTGGCCAGGCCGGAAGAGTTTCGCGTGTTTTTAATTCCGCGGAATCAAGACATCACGCCCAGGCACATATGGCAAGCAAAAATATTCGCGTGCTTTTATTTTCGCGCTAGTTTCTGGTTGCGCGAAATGCGCGAAAATTTGAACACCGCGAAAATTTCCACTTTTACAGTAGTCAGATAGTTTAACTTCCCAAAGTCTGTAAATGGGTACTTCTTCTCCACCATTTGTTATAGCAGTTGAATACAAGTTTGAAAGGCATGCAGATTGAAAGGTATTCCCTCCCCCCCAAAAAAAAAAAAAAAAAAAAAATTTGTGCAATGTATTTGATTATATACATACGCTGTATGTACAAAGATTTTTTTTTTCTTTAATCTTTGATTATGAAATATTTCCTATCAAAATGGTTGAATGTGCTGCACTCTATCTTCCCTCAAGTTCTGATTGAATACAAAGAACATCATTTATATTTTTATCTACAGTGTATGGAGCATTTACAATAAGATTTTGGTAGCGCCCATTCTTCATGTGTGGCATCACGATAACAAGCCATCAACAGCATGGCTCAGCAGATCAATAAAGAACAAAACAAGTTTTATGGTGTAGCTTACAAATTATTGATTGAGACTAGGGGTGGTATTCTAAAAATCTTCCTACAGTAAGTTTCTTCCTAAGTTTCTTCCTAAGTCAGAAACTTAGGAAGTGCCCAGGAAAGACAAAATTGGTATTCTGAAATTTCTTCCTAGGCACTTCTTAATGCAAATTAGGCCATCCTTATCCCCGCCCACGTCCTTTCCTAAGCCAATACGAAATGCTGTATCATAAGGAACTAACCAATGACAATCGCATATTACTATGACGTAGGGTCAAATACACGAGTGCGCGGCATGTCCCCTTTCTCACGCTCATTTCGCGCATCAAAGTACATGTGCGTGCAATGACTGACAAGCGCGCCTATCATGATGCTTGCAGTTTGCTATTCTTAACAACGTACTTAGGACAGGGGTGGGGCTTTCCTAAATATTTTCCTAAAATTCTTTCCTAAGTGCATTCTAGAATACCAACTTCTTCCTAAGTCAGAAATTTGCATATTCCCGCCCCCTTCCTAAGTTTCTTCCTAAGTATACTTAGGAAGAAACTTAGGAAGATTTTCAGAATACCACTTAGGAAAAAATCCTGACTTAGGAAGAAATTTCTTCCTGGGAAGGATTTCAGAATACCACCCTAGTTTAATATCCCCCCCTTTCCCAGTAAATGGGTTTTCCACTTCCACAGACTCTCTAGATTAGTCTCTTCCTCTGTTACTATATTTCATCTACACACCTGTGTTCCTTGTTTCATACAAATGATGTACAACTGTACATATCTGCATGTTTCTCAAGTTTTTTGTTCCTCAGTGATCAAAAGCCAAACTGTTCCTTGTTTCATACAAATGATGTACAACTGTACATATCTGCATGTTTCTCAAGTTTTTTGTTCCTCAGTGATCAAAAGCCAAACTGTTCCTTGTTTCATACAAATGATGTACAACTGTACATATCTGCATGTTTCTCAAGTTTTTTGTTCCTCAGTGATCAAAAGCCAAACTTTACCCTTCTTATCCATACTTTCATGTTCCACTCATTTAAAAAGACAAAAAAAAACCTAAAAACAGGCAAACAAACCAAAATGTCTCATCATCATTCATAGATATATTCCTGTGCATATGATACTGTTATTACTTTTCTTTCGGATGTCAGATCACCCCTTCTTTGAATTTGACTTTGAATTTATTCGCTTCATTTCCATTTTACATTGCATTGTTGTTTACATATTGACAAAGGTACAGTAATATATCAGCATGAATTGACAGAATATAGGGTACTTATACAAACGGAAATGGGGTGACCCAACTAAAAGCATCTGCATGGTATAGGATTATAAAGGCTAGTTATAATGTACATTGTAACATATTTACTCAGAAGACTTTCATTTTCATCTGTCTTTCTTTCTTTTTTTGTATAACTGAATGGGCCTAATTGGTACTTCAAAATTTGTCCTCTCTATTCACATTCTCGGGTCCTCAAGTCATGAATTTCTTAAACTTGAATCAAATGATGGATTGTGCTCCATGGACCATGAAACATTGCAATTCCACACTGTACATACAATGTAATTATGCTCAGCGAGCCATCTTTATGTCCTTGATATTGTAAAGGCTTTATCAGAACCACCCGGATGTTCTGAGTGTACGTAACTGTAATGGACATTGCACAGGGACCTTTGTCTCCAAGTAGTCCAAAAGTCTAAATTCAGCCATGCATGCGCCACTTCACAGTGGCAGGGGCGCACAATGAATGGACGCAGTTAGTAGGTTTGCGTACTCCTAGACGTGCAGTATGACAAGACAAACACGATTGATTGTCAAGCTCCCCACAGTTTACACTTGTTGGCGTTCTGTTGCCTGGTGATAGGCAATCGCGTGCTGGCTTACCCAAATACATTTTGGAGCTTGCCTTTATCTTATATGATGTACAGTACAACTGTACACAATATGCACTCTGCCAGATCTTAATTGGCTTGTTATGTACAGTTCATGTAGTGGTGTGTTACACAATAAACTGGTATGTGATTAGCTAAGGAGACAATTTCTACATTAAAAGATGTGGCGTCAAACAACTGGTACAATACAAGACAAGGACATTCTGTACACTGTACAGTTGTACATTTTTTTTTTTTCAAAACTGATCGAGATTGACCAACTACACTGTATGCTAAGAGTAGATTTTGTCTACATTGTAGGCCTACATCTGTTGTAGTCATGTGAGACATCATATTTTTACATAAATTTACATGCATAATGTAGAATTTTCAGACATCACAAATGAGGAAACAGTTCATGATTGTTTGCTGTGACATGGCAAAGTGAAATTTGTACTCCTTTTATATCTGTTATACCTACACATACTGTATCACTGTACTAGTGTAGAGAAGGATATGCTTACCCTAAGAAAGTCATATGAGATACATGTATGATTAGATAAAATATAAAACATACAGTGTATGAACACACTACAACTTCACACAGAATGATAAAAAGTTACATCGAGTACAATTTGTATTTGCTGAATTTAATTTTAAAAGCTTTCAATGATCATTTTGTACCAGTTGTACAAGTGTATTTGCACGACTTCCTTACTCTGTCATGATCTAAGGCCATTTTGAGTCAAATGTAATGTACTTTCAGAGTATTACTAGCTATTCATGTCATGGTTGGGTGAGCACTCTTTATTTTGAATGACACTGGCTGTATCATTGCCCTAGTCTCAAGAATAGCAAAATTGGTGTCTTATAACCAACAATAAAGTGATTGCATCAGATGAACACTTTATGGATTCACAACCTTGTGTGAGGACATTATTTCCTCAATCTCTAGATGGATTATGAGCCAGCAAAGCACAAATAGTATTCTCTCAAGAATGCAACTGATTTTATTCAAATCACCGAGTGAGCTATTCAAAACTCAGTTTAATGGATGGGATTACACTACCATCCTGATGTAACAGGTCTCAATTACTCACAGCAGTCAGATTTCTGTACTTCAGAGAAGAGGCTTAATCTATTTTTTGTTGTTGTATATTTTCATTTTCTTATTTGTATGCCACATGACACCTATAGTATGTACACTTACATATTGTACAGTGTACATGTACAGGGGTTTCATACATTGTATATGGAGGACACTGTATTCGGTTGAACATCATAAATAATGGTGCTAAAAAGAAACTCTCACGATCGCCATTCACATGCTGGGATACATACTGTACGTCAACTAATGCATTCTCTGTTATTCATGTTTACATGTAGGTGGAGTGCAAATTGTTGTATTATTCCCCTCCACACCAATACATTATGTACATTTCATGGAATGAGGGTAATGTCAACAGCTAATAATCATTATTTCATGTTTTCCTCCTTTCTCTCAGCTGCCTGGGTGCCTCGTCTGCACCCTCACCATGCAGTGCTGGAACACAAAATGCTGATCCCGGTGGCACAGACCCAAGCAATTGCACGGTAATTCCCCCCCCCCCCCTTCTTAAGATTGTGAAGTCTTCTTCGTCAGTCCGCCACAAAATCATTTATGATTTGTCAAGAGATGCCTAGAAATTTTATTTGTATCAAATTGGCAATGATAACTTTCATGTCCTTTCCTATCCTTCCTGATTACAATTATCATGTGATACGTTTGCACTTGTATGTTGTTGTTTTTTTAAAAGCCACTAGATCTCTTTTGATAATGGAAATTGATGATTACATGTGTATTTTTTTTTTTTTTTTTGGGGGGGGGGTAAAATTAGTATCCATAAGCATCATCTAAAAAGTGATGTTTGGTAGGGATATTGCAGTTTGTATATCAGCCATGAACTGTTTTGTTTTGTTTTGTTTTGTTTTGTTTTGTTTTTTATGTCTCCGCCACGAAGTGGTGCCGGAGGCGTTGTGTTTTCGGGTTGTCCATCCTTCCGTCTGTCCTTCCGTCCGTCCTTCCGTCCGTCCGTAATGAATTTTGTGGACAGCGTAACTAAAAAACCTTATGAGCATAGAAATAATTGTTTTGCTGATTGTGGTATTCAATATTTATAGTACTTTTGATACTACCAATAGAGTAGAAATCATCTTTATCACCCATTTCTTTTTTGATAATTTCTGTATAAATTATGTCTGATTGTGACTGAAGGATGATAAGGTTTCTACATGAGAATGATGCTTTTAATTCACCTCACAGTCATGTCCAAGCGGTGGGTACTTCAGTCTTGATGGGGCAGCAACGTGTACCCTGTGTCCAGCGGGTAGTGAGTGCAATACAGGGACAGGTGCCATAACCCCTTGTGCCAGCGGTCAGTATTCCCTGGAAGGTGACCTCACATGTTCGAATTGTCCCAGTGGATCCTTCTGTCCAGATGTCTTCTCAGCTCCAATGGTAAGAAAGAATTTAAGAAGTGTAAAGATGTCTGCTACAAAATGACAATACCATCGGCTGACAACCAGAAGGGTGCTATTGCAACTTATGATTAATGAAAAAAAAAAAGAAAAATGAAAATAGATGAAAAAAAAAAATAAAATGAACATTATTTTTGCAATCAAAAGCAAAAAGATTGAAGCATTGTTCCAAATATTTGGTAAAAAAGCAATGATGTCGTTTAGATTTGTAAAATTTTACTGAAAATGAAAGTAACTTAAAATCAGCACCGTATTCAATGTACTTGTGTAGAGGAGATCGAGCTCTGCAATATTTACCAATAGATCAGTACCCCCAAAATATTGCAATAATGGCCTTCTGGTTCTCACCTGATGATATGAATACTTGTTTGCATGTAAATTCTCAAAATGCAATGATGCTATTTAGCAATGTATGAATACATGTGTGATCATAAGACTGTTAATGCACATGAGTATACAGTATATTGCATTTAAACATGTTGAAAGGAATAAATTTTGCTTTTAATATAGAATATCATCTTAAACTCTGGAAGAACCTTACTTTAGATTTCTTTAATTCCATATCTCTTCTGGTTTTGTTTTTCTTTTCGTTTATACTGTGTATTCCTTTTTCGAGAGGGGAGAAGAGAAAAAAAGAGAGATACAGATTGTGATGATGAACACAAACATGCTATAATCATGTCATGTTTGGTTCTACCAGGTCAAACTGAATCCAAGAATTTCCTTGGAATTATTTAGATCTATGAAGAATCAATTGAATGATTGTGTCAAAAAAACAAAACAAGAACAAACAAACACATGAACACAACATGTATTTGGCCATCTGTCAATCCAATTTTGTTCTTCTGTCCATCACCACACAAGGACCATTATGAGTCTCACCCTCTATCTATCTCTCTCTCTTCCACAGAGCTGCCCGGGAGGCTATGTGCCATGGGCCAATCAAACAGGTTGTGAGCAGTGTGGTGCCGGTACCTATGCTCACAATGGCACAGCAACCTGCCAGTCATGCCCTGAAGGTATTACAAGACATCAATGGTGCAACATGTGCATTCCCTATTACATGATTAAACAATTATAGCCAAGCTCAGTCAGTGAATATTATATAATTTGCATTTGAAATATTATGTTCCTTTGGCCTTTAGATATCTCTAAATTCGTGTAAGTACTAATCATTATGATAGTGATATACTTGTAGCTTTTAATACCAAACACTTATATTTTGCTTCTGAATCACTGTCATTGTAATGATAATCAGAATAACAGTAATAGTAATAACACTAAGAATAATATACAAATGTATACTGATGATGATGATGATGATGATGATAGTGATGATGATTATTATTATATTGTTATTATCATTACTAGTAATGCAGTACAGTAGTCTACTGATCAATAGTAATAGTATTATGTTTATCTAAATCATCATTATTTTTGATTAGTTACACAAGGTAGTAGTAGTTTTGTTGTTGGTAACATCATAACTCATGAAGGATGAGTGAATAGGTATTAGAGGGCGAGACTGTATTAAAGTGATGTGTGAGAATTGAAGATTCTATCAAATTTGAATATAACTCTCTCCCACCCACACCCTAGGATACAAGTGTCCAACAGACGGTCTGGAAGAGCCCATCAGGTGTCCATCGGGAGAGTACCAGAACCAGACCGGTCAGCTGGCCTGTGAGACCTGTCCAGCCGGTCACGAGTGCTCCGATCCGGCCGCTGACCCCAACCCCTGTGATGCTGGCCACTTCAGCAGCTCTGGGGCTATCCAGTGCACGGCTTGTGACTCAGGTAAGTCCAGCCATATGTCTGTGTATGTAATGGAGACACTGATGTGTAGTGCACTGTGTATGTGTGTAGAGTGTGTTTGATTTGATTGAACATAATGATGACATTAGTGTGTAATACACTGTGTATGTGTATGTCATGTTTGATGTAATTGGGTATTGATCATATCACTGTGTAATATGTGAGTGTGTTCTTCATGACGTGATGAAACCCAGTACTTATTTAAGGTTATCATGAGTATCTTATGTGCTTCTTGTTCCATTGATTTGTTTTTGAAAAAAGGGCATTCTATTTCCCCTCTTAGTCAGCAAGGAGAATTAAAGTATGAAGTGTACTATAATCAAGTCATAAGATGAAAGACATTTTTGTCTTTACAATGTAGTACTCGAAGTGCACTTGTGCAGCAATAAAGGACAACTGTGTTTAGCGCTTTCCCCTTAAATAGTGACTGATAAATACCTGACAGTACCTGATTTCTTTTTTCTCTTTCATCTCGCAGTTGAAATACATGTACCTTGATTGAGTTTTTCTTCTGACACTAAACAGTGCTTATATGATTTGTAAATCAGAAGTGAAAAAAAAAAATTCATTGTAATGACTTTGTTGGCAGATGAAGAGAAAATATGTAGAGAAATATACACTAAAGAGAAACAGGTGGGGGGGGGGTGGTCACAGCATGTCAAGGGGTGCTAAGGGGTAAAACATACACTGGTGTACTGCTTTGTGGTCTCAGATTTTTTTATTTTTTTTTTTTCGATTTGGTTAAATTTTTGTGAACTTCACATTTTCTCTCAGCCTCAATAGTGTTGTTTAAGTTGTGAAATATATTACAAGATGGACTGTGCAATCTGAAGTTTTGCCTTGCATTCAAAAAGTCTATGATATGATAGCGCTCATCCTAGGTGCTCTACAGTGTATATAATTTGTAATCACTTACATAGACTGTCACAAAGAGTTGTTAAGACAGTTCTGACATATAGTACATTTTTACCTCCATATTGATGACTTTAAAATGAAGTCTGTTGTCATACACTTTGTACAAGTGTAAATAATTTAAGTATCCAGAATAGTATTTCTCTACAATATGTTGCAGTATGATATGCAGTGTCTGTCTCATTATGTAGTTTGTTCTGTTTGTTTTATTTTTTTGCTTCTCTGTATTGAGCTAAGATATAAAGATATCAATTTTTTTTTCTTTTTTGTATATTTGATTCATATGCCTTAATTTCACAATAAGATGTTGCTCCATACTACAGATTTGAAGCAAAACACAACAAATTCCTAAGTATTAACACTATATACAGGATGGCTAAGGCATGATTGTTTTTTTTTATATTTATTTTCATTTATTTATTATTTTTTTTAGTAGATAACCCCAGAATAATTCTTGGTCACATGTCTTGTAGATTGCAAAGAGGCTGTCACATTTATGTACAAATTTGTAGAACTATGTCACAAGTAAAATTCTTAGTGGTACTAAGTATCAGATGAAGTTTGTGAAAGACTTCACTGTCAGTGCTCAGGCTTTTAGCCATCTCTTTCACCAGGAACAAATCACTCGCTGTAGATTAAAATGCAACACAGCTTTACTTCAAGTTGAATTGAAAATGATTTTAGAAATTAGGCTCATCATCTTCACACCTTCACTTAATTAACACCAAGGAGTTTGAACAGTTCTGATGATAGTCAATGCTGCACACTGGCACCGGTCCGACGGTCCAGAGCCAGTAAAAATCACTGTTGGACCAGTAACTTCTTTAGGAATGGACCAGTAAAAAATTGAAAACTGGGTACTGACTGGTCCAACAGACAGGTTGGACCGGCAAAAAAAAATGGGTTAGTGTGCAGTCCTGTACATGTAGTGGTGCCAGTGATAAGTGATATTAAATGTGATGTTTACTGCTCAATACTTTATGACATGTTCCTGGCTCCTGCGTGTGTGTTTGTGTGTGTGTGTGTGCCAAGGGATGACTGTTGAGATGATAGAATTTTGTTTGTTCATATGATTCTGTATACATGTACCTGTCTGTCTGTCTGTGTGCATGTCTGTCTGTGTGCATGTGTGTGTATATATCTGTGTCACATTCATGAGTTCTTTTATTTTCCATTCTTGTCATCTGTTTAGAAAAACTTTTGATGTGTAGTTGTTCTGAGTTCAGTTTGCAAATCATGTTTCAACACACCAATATGATAACTATGTATGTAGTGATCAGTTGATTAAAAAAAAAAAGAGGAAAAATGTGAGTGGTTGCAATACTGCCATACAGAAGCTAAGATTTTACAGGGTTTGAGCTGTTGCTGTGTGTGCATGAAAGACTTTTGTAGCTCTGTTTTCTGCTTGGTGCTCCAGGTAACAATCATCTTTCAGACTGTATTTTTTGTGGTTTTCAATCCCTCATGCAAAAGATTCAATCTCGAGATAAAACTCTTTTTATTCACAGGATGAAAAGCTTAGAGAATGCCTTCCATCCAGTGAAGTTTGTTTTCATCAGCCGCATGGTTGAAATTATTGATTAGTAGGGAATTGTGTTTGTGCATCACCCAGTTTTGAGTTACTTGGTGGCAGATTTGCTGTTCATACATCATTCATCTGTATTGATTTTTGTTCTTTTGCTGTAAGCAATCTCTGGCAAAAAGTCTCTTTTCTTCCCGTAGAGGCAGTATTTTCATGTAGAAAGAAAAAAAAATGATGCTTTAATAGCTCACTGAAGTGGTGTGTAGCAAAAGATTTACATATCAAAAAGTAGCAAAAACTGCAAAAAGAAATGTGTGAGGGTACTGTCTTATTGATTTCGTAGGAGTAAATTCCATTTTGAAATGTGTGGAGTGTTTGCAGTGTGGCTAAGTTTAGTATTCAACCTGTCAAGCATTCTGTTTTTATTCAGTTTTCTAGTTGTAAGAGTCCAAAGGCTTTTACAGTGATCGTTGAAAATTGCAGTAGAAATACAATGTAACTGATTACATCTGTTGTACATTCGCTTCACAGTTTTGTTGAGTTTGATGTTTAATGAATGTATGCTGGGACAATTCCAATTCAACATGTCATTGTTCACATCTGGAAAATGTTCTGTTTATTGTTAACAAGAATGCAAAATTGCCCACCCCCACAGGTTTTTACGCAGGTAGTCCAGGAATGGACAGTTGCACGCAGTGTAGTGCAGGCTACTACTGTAGTGCCACTGCCCAAATGAGCTGTGATTCTGGATACTACAGCAATGCAGGGGCTAGCTCCTGCATGGAGTGCCCTGGTGGCTACTCCTGCTCTCCCCCAAATCCCCCGGTTGAATGTCTGATTGGAACCTATGCCGGTAACGGAAGCACAAGCTGTACGCCATGTGAGCCAGGCTTTTACTGCCCCTTGAATGGAACCATCGAGCACATCCAGTGTCCCAATGGGTTCTTTGCTTCCAGCACAAACTCTGAGGTCTGTATGGAGTGCAGCTCAGGGTATTACTGCACAGTGTCATCAGAAATGCCCTGTGCAACTGGATACTACAGCAATGCTGGAGCAGAGTCTTGTCTTCAGTGTCCTGGAGGCTACTCTTGCAATGGTACAGAGAGTCCTGTTGAATGTCTGATGGGGACTTACGCTGGCAACGGCAGCGGTAGCTGCATACCTTGTGAAGCAGGGTTCTACTGCCCTCTGAATGGAACCATAGAACATATCCAGTGCCCAGATGGATTCTACTCTCCAGGGAACAACGCCATCTCCTGCTCCGAGTGTACAGCCGGGTACTCTTGCACTCCATCCAGCCAAACAGCCTGTCCTGGAGGATACTACAGTGAAGCTGGAGCTACATCCTGCAGTCTATGTCCTGGAGGGTTTGAGTGTCCTGGTGGTGGTGGATCTGTTTCCATGTGTACTGAAGGGTACTATGCATACAATGGTAGTTCCTTGTGCAGTCCTTGTTTAATTGGACACTATTGTCCAGTTAATGGTACAGTTGAACCCATCATTTGTCCAAGTGGCTTTTACTCAAACTCTACTGGAGCCATGGAGTGCTCACAGTGTGAGGCAGGCTACTATTGCACACCGGCATCAAGAATAGCATGCTCTGCTGGCTACTACAGCAATGCTGGAGCGGAATCCTGTAGCGAGTGTCCAGGTGGTTATTCCTGCAGTGGGTCAGATGAGCCAGTTGAATGTCTGGCAGGAACCTATGCAGCTAATGGAAGTGATAGCTGCACACCATGTGAAGAGGGCTTCTACTGTCCAGTAAATGGCACCATAGAGCATATCCAGTGTCCCAATGGTTACTTTGCATCAAGTTCAAATTCAGAATCCTGTAGCCAGTGCAGTGCAGGATATTACTGTACAATAACATCAGAGACTCAGTGTGACCCTGGATACTACAGCAATGCTGGAGCAGAGTCTTGTCTTCAGTGTCCTGGAGGCTACTCTTGCAATGGTACAGAGAGTCCTGTTGAATGTCTGATGGGGACTTATGCTGGCAATGGCAGTGATAGCTGTGTACCCTGTGAAGCAGGGTTCTACTGCCCTCTGGATGGAACCATAGAACATATCCAGTGCCCAGATGGATTTTACTCTTCAGGGAGCAACGCCATCTCCTGCACCGAGTGCACAGCTGGGTACTCCTGCACTCCATCCAGCCAAACAGCCTGTCCTGGAGGATACTACAGTGAAGCTGGAGCTACATCCTGCAGTCTATGTCCTGGAGGGTTTGAGTGTCCTGGTGGTAATGCATCTGTTTCCACGTGTAATGAAGGGTACTATGCCTACAATGGTAGCTCTTCATGCAGTCTGTGTTTGATTGGACACTATTGTCCAGTTGTTAGTACAGTTGAACCCATCATTTGTCCAAGTGGCTTTTACTCAAACTCCACTGGAGCCTTGGAGTGCATGCAGTGTGATGCCGGGTACTACTGCACCCCAACGTCCCAGATCCCTTGCGATACTGGTTCCTACAGTGTGGCTGGTGAAACATCCTGTTCCCCATGTCCCGGAGGATATGAATGTCCCGGTGGAGGATCCCCTGCTTCCATGTGTAGTGAAGGGTACTATGCCCTCAATGGCAGTTCATCCTGCAAGCAGTGTGAAACAGGCTTCTTTTGCCCGTTCAATGGAACAGCAGAGCGGCTTCAATGTTCATCAGGTGATTTTTTTTTTTTTTTTTTGCGCACAACCCTTTTACCCTTCCTACAAGTACTGAGTTCATTTGCTTTTTTTTTTCTTTTTGCAGCATCCATGCATCTTTGCTTAAAATGCACATTTCCATCATGTTCATTGACCTGTATTCCCCTTCATTCTCGTGTGGGTTCCCCTCCCCTTGCACCATGCATTGCAGCTTGCTGGGCATACATTGTATGTAAACCTGCAGATTTGCTTTACACATCCCTTGCATCTATCTTATTTTTGCGTGTATGCACTGCACTTTGGAGTACAAGCATTTTTATTCGTAGTATGCATTGTGTCAGTAGTTTTGGTCAGTTGCCGATAGTTCTGAGTAGAATGTGCATTTACCTATGTTTAGAGCATAGCAGATTTATATACTGACTGCATTTACTGATGACACTGATGATATTGCATATTATATTTTCTTTTCCACCAGGTTTCTGTGGTGTGTATTTATTGCGGTCAATGTTGCACTGCTCTTGTCCATCATGTACATTATAATGTCAATGTCTGTATAGTCCCTGCTCAGTGTTCGTGTGAGGTACATGTAGCACTTCACACATTGTGCATGCCATAGTACATTCCCGTCAGAACAATTTAGCATGGTTATAACAAAATTTTTGTTACAAGGAAGTAAAAATTCTATTCCCAAGATTAACATCTTTATATCTTTACATTACTGTTTGGCTGTAACAAAATTTTGATATCAATAATAGATAGCCGGCAGCACCAAGGACTTTATTAGAACGGGAGATTACTATATTCAACAATTGCGGCTGCTCCTAATGGCAGTTCAATATGCCTGCCGTATTTTCTTTGATGATGAACTACAACTATACTGTACCTACTCACAATTTGATTTTACAAACTGTACAATGATAGTCATTAGTACTAGACCTACCAGGTCTCATGCCTAAAGTGTGGGTCTGACTCCTCGGCAACCCATCTTACTTTCATCTGCCCAGCTATCATTTTCCCTGCCTCCCGGAATGAATGAAAAGGAAAAACATGCCAGGTAGATAAGATCATAAACTAGAAAGGCACTCTGAGAGTGCAGACCTCCTCCGCCAAGCAGTTCACTTCAATTTTCATCTATGGATACAGGCATGCTTAAAATTGCCCAATTTCCAAGTTTTGAAGCCTTTCATTTACACTGTATGTCATCAGCTTCCAGCTGCATGGCACCTAGCCGAGCAAACTTCAAATGCGCGCAGCTTAAACTCCCAAGTTCATTGACCTTATCTGCAAAAAGACTTTTAAAAATCCTTCAAAAATTCATAAAAATTCACAGATCACTACCAAAATGTAATCATTTGAGCCTTGTGCCATTATCAGGTTTTCCTGTAAGTTTCATGCCAATCCGTTCACAACTTTTTGAATCATTTTGCACACAGACACACAAACAAACAAGCCGACACTGGCAAAACATAACCTCCTTGGCGGAGGCAATAAACATTGAATGAGAAGCTGACAAATGACATTTTATGAGTAAGTTTAGATTAGACTTGCATTCGTTAACATAAATTTTGCAAGTACCTTTTGCAAGTATGATTTTTGCTTAATTGTGATATTGTTCTGTCGTCATTTCATGTTCATTGTCTTTTCCAATCATGTTGAATGTTTTTATTTGGTGAGTCTATTATGTAAGTTTAATTCACTGCAGGAGTGGAACATGTGTAAATTGAAAATTGAGTACGGTACCTGTGTTGTTTATCTACAGTTCGTGTTTGGTCAATTGTGATCTGTTCTGTGTATTGTGGCCTGTTCTGTGTATTGTGGCCTGCTTTAGCAAGCTGTGCTTTTCACTGTATTGACAAATTAACAAGTGTTGATTTCTTTGTTTTTTATGTAAAGCAGGTAGAAGTTTGGTCAAGATGTGCATTATTTGTTTTATTGCGCAAATGATTAGAGAAGTGATCCACTATTGAATTTAGATGTTGGATCAGTCATATGCCGTAGTGTAGAATAGAGCGTTGTGCTCGATGTGCAGTGTGAATGTGTACTGTGTGAGATGGTGACTGTGGCTGTATTATCTGTATAGTGGTGAGATGCTTCACGTGTTTTGTGTTTGTTGCACAATGTGTCACAAGGAGTTCACCATGTGTGCCATTGGAGTACCGTACATGTATATAATCCCTGCCATTCCCGCTAACTCTCGCATATTGCACGTATACCTCCCTCCACTGTTCATATTACATCATTATTGTCTGTTCGCCATGTTGTCTGATTACTGGTACTCAAGAAGTTCACATTCCTGCACTGCACAGTACAAGAGTGTATGATCATGGGTTTCCCCACACGTACGTAGGATCCATCAAGAATTGTTATATCAGGGACTACATACATTGTATCATCTGTATTCTTTTACCATGGTCATTATCTCAGAGAAATTCATTCCAAAGGACTAGTACCCATGGACTTGTAGTCCAGAGTTCAATATTGCCCATGGCCAACCAACCATTATCTTTAAGACATTGTATTAAATTCATGCTAGGACATTGCACTTTGATAAATACAAGTGTCCAGATGACAATGTTATGAATTCAATACATCTTATTATAGAACTTCAAAAAGAAATAACTTGATATCCGAGCCATGATATTTGATAGCCATGAAGGAAAGTCAAAATGCAGATGTGGTCTCTTACTGTACATGTATATGAGATTTGTTCAATGGAAATATTTCCTTTATCACTCATATTCCATGGTGGTTGTACCATTTGGCACAGTACCATGATAGAGTTTTGACCAAGAATGGGACAAGTGTCAAAAAATTATGTATAAACATAAGCACATGTATGTTTGGATGTGACATGTTATCTTCCCTTAGAAGGAATTAAAATTAACGAATATCATGAAAGGGAGACAATGTACGGATTGGCTATCAAATTTTAATGGCAGGCATCCAGTATTCTAAATCCAATAACTGTTACCATATTCAGTATGAAAGTCAGACCCACATCTACCACAAACCAAGCTGCCTGCAAGTTACTGCAATTGTACATCCTTCCTCTTACCTACGCCCTCCCCACATATTATTTAATACAAGCATAATTTATCACACATATATAAAACTAATTATGAAATTCAGTGCTTATCTGCCAGTTGAAACGTATCACCTGGAAACACTGACACTAATCAATTACCTGTTTGTCATTCCAAATGATGCGAAACGCTGCGACTCTAGGTTACTATGCCAACGAGACTGGGTCGGCCTCTTGCACACAATGCCCAGAGGGCTACCGCTGCACCGCCACTCACCTAAGCCCTGTGATCTGTCCCAGGGGGTCGTACAGCTCCGCTGGGGCAACCTCCTGCACCTCTTGCTTGGATGGGGAGTATGCTGACAGCACAGGTACAGTATCTGAGCTTCTCTGGGATTACTTGTTCTCCATTTCTACATGTTGATGAAACAGTCATTATACTCTCTAAAAAATTTTGAGTGAAAATATTTTCTTGTGAAGGAGTGAATACAAAAAAGAGTGAATTTAGAGTGAAATTGGAGTGAATTTTAGTCATTTTATAGTGACTTCGGGGATCACTCCAAAATCTTTGAGTGATCCTTGAGGTCACTCCAAAATGAGTGAAAATGAACATTTTCACTCAAAATTCATTCCAATTTCACTCTGAATTCACTCTTTTTTGTATTCACTCCTTCAAGAGTAAATATTTTCACTCAATTTTTTTATAGAGTATGTTATTATTGACATTCAGTCGTAATGTTTAGTAATAATTAGTTTGTATTGTCAGCAGATTGTTTACTAACTTCAAGACTCTTTCTGCTCAGATCCTCTATTTGGTCAGCATGATTCTTAATACTTGTTTTTTACAAGGATGATAACGATAATTAATGGTTATGACGGAGATGATGATGATGATGGCATTATTGATATCATCATAGTCATCATTGTGATAATTCGTTTATCATTCCTTATGCAGTGCACTTTATATATTGAACAAGGATATAATGAAATTTGGTTACAACAAAATAAAAATTCTGGTGCCAAAATTATTACCTGTATATCTTAAGATACTTTATATGTTCAGTTAAAACAAAATTTTGATATTATGAAAGAAAACTGCTGGTCCCAAGGAAATCATAATGATAGGAGTCGCCCATTCATGAAAAATTAAGTGCTGGATATGCTGGGTGCTGCACAGAAAGATGATGGAAGGTGAAAAATGTACAGTTTGTAAATGATGAGATACTAGTATACTGTCATTTGATTGTTATATTAGCATATAAACTGTTATTCTTTTTATTTTGCTTTAATGTTCTTGCCATATTGTACTGATGAGTTTCAGGAAAAGCATGTTTAACTCACTGGTCTTTGATTGGTTCATTCTGCAGGGTCATCATCGTGTCAGCCGTGTCCACCAGGCTACTCCTGTAACAGCACCATGGCCTCCCCGCAGATATGTGCCCCAGGGACATACAGGTAGGACATGTGATAGGTCATAGCAATCTACACAACCAGGGCCTAAGCTGTTCGTAAAGTTACGAACGACTTACAAAGACTGGTGATCAGTTCTGATGTGCTATACTTATCAGAATTTCAATAATTCAGCACAAGAACTGATCACCAGTCATTCGTAAGTCATTCGTAACTTTACGAACAGCTCTATGAAACACCCCCTGGGTCCTGTTTCATAGAGCTGTTCGTAAAGTTACGAACAACTTACGAGCGACTGGTGATCAGTTCTGATGTGCTATGCTTATCAGAATTTCCATAATTCAGCACAAGAACTGATCACCAGTCATTCGTAAGTCATTCGTAACTTTACGAACAGCTCTATGAAACACCCCCTGGTGCTCTTTTCCAAAGAGATGCAGGAGTACTGAGAGTAAAATGCTACATGCAGGGATCGACATTAAGTGGTGGCGTGGGGCCACAAAAAATTGATAAGTGCCCACCAAATTTCCAAAAACATTATCTTTTTTGGTGGCCCAATTGGGCTACTAAGATTGAAAATGTATTCTTATGTTTCTGTCAATTATGGTCCAGTACATTTTTTTTCAGGCCACGAAAATGAGATGTTTTTTCATATTAGTAGCCTGAACAAACCACCAGAGAAAAAAAAAAAAGTTAGTTTTTTTTTTCACTTGCATGTGTATTACATGACTTTGCTATACAAAGAGATGCCTTTTTAAATTTTGATTAGTGTTAAATCTGACCACTGTTTATTTTCCACATGAATTCTTTTTCTGTCTTTTCAAGGTGTCTTACAGTTGTCACAGTAATTTTTTACCTGTTGAGAATGGGCTGATTTTGCTATAATAGTCATTTTCCATAGACACCTGCCCGAGTATACACAGGACTAGTCATCAGCGGGTTATGCATTGATGACAGCCTGGAGATACATATAGTTAATTAGTGTGCCTTGTGTGTATTCGTATGTTTGTGACTTACAGCCCAGAAGCCACCAAGTACTGTACAGAGTGTGCGGAGGGGAGCTACCAGGACTCGGCGGGCCAGGAGACGTGTACACCATGCCCTGCAGGAAGCTCATGTCTGGACAAGGGAGCTTGTAAGTCAACTTGGAGGAGGAGAGAGAAATATATGGATATACTCTGTCATAGCTATATGTTGATTTTGTTGTTTTATCAATTTCTTATATGATATATTTTCTGATATTTTAAGTTGAATCATCTGTCTGTGAATAGGGATGAATGATGTATCCTAGGTTAGAAGTTACTACGGCTGTACCTTGGGTGTACATATATATGATATGATGTATTTGAGTGACAAGTTTGAATGTGAATTCAAATTTGTTCGAGTATGCCTAACTATACATCATTACAAGAGACTTGTTAAGAATATAATGAAACGTTATAGTTGAACTTGACAGTAAATTAGTCTATGAAGTTGATTACGGTTGTATCTTGTTTCTGTAACACTGTGTAAAGTCCTTGAAATATTGACAACAGGCATAAGCACTTTTTGGATCTGCTGTATGAAATTAATGTAATGTCATGCTGATACTACCCATGAAAAATTAAACCCATTACATGACGTTTCTTCTTTTCTCACAAAACGTTCCCATACCACTTTCCTCATTCCCCCCCCCCCATGATGTTCAGTATTGGCTTTCATCATAGAAGTGCACATGCACACTTTGCTTTTCATTAACATCAAGGTATAGAAAGTTACTTGCCCTGTTAGTGCCTACATACAAACTATGGAATACTACCCGTGGCATAATTATTTCATTACTGAATAAACCTCATTTTCCGACCATTACGCCAGCCCCCAGTGCCTGCCCGACTGGCTACTACTCCCTGGGCAATGCAACCCAGTGCATCCTATGTCCAGGCGGCTACGAGTGCTCCGATCAAACCACCGATCCCGTACTCTGCTTCAAGGGAACCTTTGCCGTCAATGGTAGCGCATCGTGCCGGTCATGTGACCCCGGATTCTACTGCCCTGTCGATGGACTCACAGAGCAGATTGGGTAAGGCGCCCTCTGTGGTTTTTACAAGATGTAGTGTTTGATCAATACGCATCCATACACATCTTCGAAACTCAATGATCGAAAAACTCTCTTATGTGCATTATTTTCTCATCTATAAGAATAGGAGCAAGGCACAAGATTAAACTTCTGACATACCATTACTGCATACGCCATGTATTTTGTGAGTATTTTAGTTTCATTAATTTTACACCTCAATTGCTATTTGAGCAAGTTAAACTATGCATGAAAATATATTAACTCTGATCCTGACGTAAATGTATCATACACCTGCGTATACATTATTACATGATACTGTACACAGTACATGAACAAGGTGCATCATAGTACAGTTTAGTAGACCCAAGCATCTCCAGCATGAATGGATGCGTGCACTTCCCAGTCTACATCATTTTGCATTACCTACTTTTTGTGTACATTTGCTGTACTCCACTGTTGCAAATTTAACCACTTGCTACGCTATGTCAATTGCAGGGAAGTCCCAATTCACAGAAAATAGGATTTGCTAAATATATGATGTGTACAGTAGATCAGTGACAGCATGTATGCATTTCCCTTACACACCTGCCTGAGTATACTTGGGACTAGTCTTCAAAGGGTTTAGATGCGATTTGCTACAAGGCTGACAGTATTGTGTAGGGAGGAGAATGAGTAATTGGCTAATCTGAAATGACTCATGTGTTTTGACTCTAGATGCCTGGATGGAACCTTCAGCAACGTGTCCAATGCAGAGGAGTGTACATCATGCCCAGCGGGCTCTGAGTGCCTTGACCACTACTCCACTCCAGTGGCCTGTAACTCAGGGTTCTATTCCCTGGGAGGCAACACTACCTGCACTGAGTGTCCTGCTGGCTACAGGTAGGTACCGTTTGGTACCTCGGTAGAGGACCCATGGCCTTGGTAATGAGAGGCTACTATTAGAGTTAACACAATGTTACAATCAAACACAGTTTCATAATGATCATTTCAACGAGTGTGAAGGTACTTTATACTTCATGATGATATCTCCCTTTAAGCTCCTTCTGGTGTGTCTTGGACAGGCTCGTTCACCCCAAGTGGTAATGTGTGAAGTGCTGTTCCATTTATATACATGTGCATTTTGCTAATGGGTAAGTGCATTTTCTGCTCAAGAGATGGAGGTGCACCATTTGCGTGTTCAGTCAAAAGCGTATGGCACAGTGTGCCTGGTCGATACCATTTGCTGACTATTGCTAGTCACCTGGGGCGAGCCACGAGGGGTTGGTATCATTCGCCTGCATCACCACCACATTATGTTGAGATATATAGCATGTTTTATATTTGGATGGCACATGGGTAAATACTATACAGATGGCAGTCAACATGGCATCTTGTTAGATGGAATGATAGTGTATGCCTGTGGAGACGTTCAGATGATGTGACTGTTGCAAACTGGTGAGGGATATTGATGTTCACCAAGCTGCCATGGCCTGTGCAGTGAACACAGTTTAAACCAGTTCAAACCAGTTCAAACCAGTTCAAACCAGAAGCCCTGAGATTCATGCCTCATCACGTCTTTGATTGACAGGTGTCCGGCGACAGATGCCTCTCCCATCGTGTGTCCAGCTGGTCAGTATTCCACCCTGGGCAGCACCTCCTGTGACCAGTGTCCAGAGGGGTCCTACTGTCCGTTCCAGGCGTCTGCTGCCCCCACTGTCTGCTCAGCGGGATGGTATGCTGACAGCCCTGGTAGTGTCAACTGCACAGAATGCCCAATAGGTGAGACTACAGTATAGTGGTGTGTTTTAACCAGGTACAGGTTGTGAATCTTATTTATTGAAGTTCTTGTTGGTTTTCATACCTTTTTCTTGCTACAACATATTCAAAAACTCTCTTAGTTTTAAGTTGGGGTATTAATCACACTGAGTGATAGTTCTGTTTTTTTTTTTGTTTTTTTTTATTGTTGTCAAATATACATAAACCATCTGCAACCAATCAGTTACCTCACTCACATGTATGGATAATTTCAAGAATTGCAGCTGTTCCTATTCATAGCTGGCAGTGCTTGTGATCTATATAGAATTTTCCTGTACAGTCAAAGGGAATTGATCAAGCTGATTCAGGAACTGCGTACATGGTAACACTTTTAGCTTCAAATAGAGAAAGCTTCATTTACATTATGGTAACACTGGTTCCCCTGCCATATGTCATAAATTGTATTGCTTATACATAGTGTAATACGTGTCAACTCTGTTTTTAAGACTGACGATCTTGACTGAAGTCAAAATATAGTCAAAATATGATTTGATTAAAAAAAAAAGTTGCCTCTTGAAAGTAAACATGAAATGATATGAGATTGACAAAGTTATCACTTTATCATGCCCTGTACACCCTGCCCCACCAAACGCTCAGAATAGTCAGATCTCTTTGACCAAGGGCTGAGGTGTTCCAGTTCTTTTACACCTCATTCTCAGTAGTGTGCTTTAGATTGTGACCCCCTATATGTCTTGTGTCTGTGTTCATACAGGATACCAGTGTAGCGATGAGACTAAGGCACCTGAACCATGTCCACCAGGCTACTACACAGACCAGATGGGCCAGGAGAGCTGCATCACAGTAAGCTACTTTCACAATAATATTATGATTAGAAGAGAATAGTATGGAACAAAACATTTGAAACAAAGATCTATAATGAAGGTATACAATTTATGTGATTGTACTAGAGCTAATGGTGATAAGAATAGTAAGGGAAAGAAAATTAGAAAGAAAGATGTATTAAGATGATGTAAGAATAAAGTACACCTCTTGGTGACAAATGTAGTGAGGGATAAAACATTTGAGACAAAGATCTGTGCATTAGATGCAAGAATTACTTGATAAAAGTAAACTTCAGATTGACAAAAATAGTAAGGGAAAGAACATTTGAAACAGTCAGTGATCTTTAAACTTTATAGTGACCAGAATAGTTTGGGTGTAACATATTGTATGAAACAAAGATCTGTGATGAAGGTGTAAAAATTACTTGTTAAAGTACAAGTCATGTAATGGTGACAAGAATAAAAAAGGGGAAAAAAATTTGAAACAAAGATCTGTGATGAAGTACTACTTGATAAAGTACAGCAACTGGTGACAAGAATGATGAGGAAAGAACATTCCAAAGAAAGATCTATGATGAAGATGTAAAAATCACCTCATGGTGTCAAAAAGACACCTAACCTTAACTTGTTTAACAGATAGTTTGTAAGTAAAGGACATTTGTTTCTTTCTGTGAGACATGTTCTGAGTTCTTAATGTGATGTAGCCAATGATGATTTGATACCAGATGACAATCTTTAGCCAAGTTATACAAAAAACTCTCAGGGTGTGGAAGAACTTTAGAGAGAACTGCCATTTATGATACATCTGTGTTGTGTTATTTATCACATGACCATTGAGAGTGCATATATACTACGTAGATCAAAGATGTCACCGGATTAGAGGTCCCAGATACAGTGCTCAACATCTTATCTGGGGCTGCTTAATCATAGATAGGATTTAGAAATTTGATATTGTGTTGATATGAATGGTGGACAAAATGAGGCAGAACCACAGGACCTTGTCACAACCTCATTTGCAACCTTTGTCGTGTTTTTGTGCAATATTTTCAGGTTTTTTGTCGTGGGTTTATACTTGTTCCAACTTTTAACTTGCTACAGTGTTTGAGACAAAGAACAGTCATGTGCTTGAGGTTTGGGGTAGTTTTCATTGCATTCAAATCAGTTTATTGCCAGAAATTCAATTTTCAGATTGCCCTGATCAATTTATGTATTGTATAATTATGTGATTTATGCCATAGGCTTGTCACAGCTATGTGACCATAAATTTGGTACATGGTTTCAGTTACCATCTGTATTCACCATTGTCTCGGCATTTGCCCAGGAATGTATAGGTGTGATTTGAAGAGAACATGTCCAAAATGAGTATGATAGAGTAATTGTATAAAGTACATGTATCTATTCCAGCCCCCGACCATTGTGCTGATTTTAGATCTACAATAATATGACAATATGACCAATACATGTTGAAGATAGTATGTGTTAAAAGCTATTAGCAATTAGCAACACATATTTTGAGATAGATTTTTCCTTATCTGCTGAAGAAAAATATGAAGTTATTATTGTTCAAATGAGTTATTATTATTTTTTTACCTGTCAATGTAATTCTCTATATATCATTAGATATATACAGTAAATATATCATTAGGCATATATCAATATATATCATGAGGCATTTGATGCCTGACTTTAAAAGAGAGAGAGAGAGAGAGAGAGGGAGGGAGAATGAGAAAGAGCTGCAATCCCTGGCACTTTTTTGCGGGGAGGGGGGATTAGAGAAAAATAGTCGTTATTAAAGAAAGAGAGCAAGGGTATTTACTATGACACACTTAATATGTATTTCTCAGTAATATGAGCATGAACCTTTGCTGTTATGAACTACTGACTATGACAATGTGTTTATCTTTTACTGCACTGCAATGACAATGAAGTGCCGTGTTGTGGCAAAAAGTGAAAAAAAAAAAGACAAGATATTTCTTCTCTCCCGCCTACCAGTGTGCTGCGGGAACATACCAGACGTCATCAACCCAGTCTAGCTGTGTGGAGTGCCCCGCCAACTTTCGTTGCCCAAATACCTCCCAAGAACCTATAGCATGCGAAGCTGGCTTTGTAAGACTTTATCTGCCTACTAACATACCTTCCCTCACCTAGTTCGCTTTTGAAATTCCCGTATACTTTATCATGATGAATACGCTAACACCTGTTTTCAGTGACCCTATTGAAATAACTAACTTTTTGAAACATTACTGATTGATTTCATTTGTATCTTGATTGATTAAATTTGATTTGATAAAGTTAAATCAACCTTGGACTTATAGTTAGGCATGAAGTTAATATGAACTGCAGTACACCATGAAGAAAGTGTTACCCACCACAAACTCTGCTATCTGAACTGTCTCGTCTATGCATAACTCTATCTAAAGAATGATAGACTCTCAATGTAGTACTGCTGTTTATCCTTCTACTTTGTATTCTCTCTTATGATTCATCCTTCCTAGAGAAAGAATTACAGAAAATGTATATTTGGATACATGCAAAGTTTAGATGCATCTGTGTATGAAAAGAAAAACAAAAAGAACATGCAAACAAGTGAATAACAGCACTGCAATGATTTGTTTTGGAAAGAAATGATCGTAGTGGTGTACAAGCTCAACCTATCTTACAAGTGTTCCAGTTAGAAGTGCGTAGAAGTGCGTAGTAGCCTGTAGATTAGACAGACTTCTTTCTAGCTAGAATTTCAATTGTAGATGAGAAAAATATATATGCTGAATTATTGATCACCATAAAAGACATCAAAAAAATATTCTCTTCCTAGTACAGCTGTTTTCATTTCAAAACATCGCTTAGTCAAAGCAATAATGCAAACATGATAAATTGCATGACTTTTGCTAATGTTCAAGGCACCGTCATTAGTTCTGAAATGTCAGATCAGAAGAATTGTTTCCATCGTAGGAGAAAACCTTTGGGTCAAAGAAACTTTTATACGCACTGATAGTTTCATTCTTCTGTAACAACTTACCCATATTCAAGATACCAAGTGAAATTCTGTCTCGTGTGTGTGTGATGATGCATGAAGCATTTAAAGTAAAAGCATGAAATGAAACAAGCTGAAGACTGTGACACAGGACATTTTCCTGTGTCTGTCGGACTTAAATGAAATATTTTTTACCAAAGTTAAAATGCATGAAAAACAAAATCAGTGCCCTGTTCTTCATATTTATTCCCTTTTGTTGCTTATTCAAAAAGAATAATGAATAAAGTGTGAAAGCTATACCACAAGCTGACACCTAACTGCTGTGTGAAAATAGTAACCTCTTTCTCGCTTTGAAGTGGTTCACATCTTTGCATGTCAAGGCAGTTTTATGATTTGTTTCAATCTGGGTCTCTCCTGGCAGTTTTCAACAAGTGGATCAACAAGCTGTGCATCCTGCCCCGTGGGCCAGGCTTGTGGTTCAGGAGGACAAGGGTTATGCCAGGTAAGTGACCTTTGACCTCAGGTTTAACTGTTTGACCCTATTATACCTGATCAAACATTCAACAGCAAAGATTTTGTGAGAATGACGTTGGGACTGCATGGTAGTAGAAGTGAACGGTCTAGCTCGACTGAGGCTGGCCTTAAGATGGGTTAATGTTTAGCTCCACCTCTGGGCTAGTTTGAGGTCACATTTGGGCTATTACCAATACAGTTTTTAGTGAGGCCAGCTGTTCTTAATCTGATAATTATAAATTGTCTGTGTTCAGCAGCTTTTTTTTTTTTTTTTTTTTTAATGGAATAATGCACTTTTGTCTCACAAAATGGTTATAAGAGGGTCGGATGATGGTGTCTGTGAACCCTGTCCCTTTCCCAGCCTGATGATAACATATCAGTTTGACATGCCATGGAATTGACGGGACAGTTTTATGCAAACTTCATTCATTCATTCATTTCCATATCAAAACACAACATTTACAAAAATCAAAACACAATTTAGAGTTGGTACAATTTATACATTTGGAATGGAGGGATCATAGAAAGCACACAAGAGGCTTGTTGGAAATGATCCCCTACAAACAATTATTACATTTCAACTGAACAATTATCAGACAAATTCAATTGATAAACAATGAGGAAGATACAATGAAAAGAGAAAATAGAGGCAGAGGTGGAAACAGTGCATACTTATAGTTCCCAGTACATTTCATCAAAAATATATTTTTTATAAAGCCTTTTAAATTGACTTAAAGTCTTGTCTTACTTGTCGAACTGGTCAGCATTTGTTTCTCTTACACATCTCACAGGTTGGGGAGTATTCCAATGGAACAGACTGCCTGCCCTGTCCCCTGGGCTTCATGTGCCCGTCTCCCCTGGGCAACCCCCAGGCCTGTCCGGCTGGTTCTTACCAGGACACCACTGGTCAAGCCACCTGCAACCTCTGTCCGGGAGGCTACTCCTGCCTGTCAGTCAGCGGGACTCCAGTGGCCTGCGACGAGGGGTACTACAGCCTGAGCGGTCAGCAGGTGTGCAGCGTCTGCACGGCTGGTCAGTGGAGTGAGCAGGGGTCGGCGTCCTGCAGCCTGTGTCCGGCCGGTCACGAGTGCCTGAATGGAACGGACCGCATCCTACCCAGGAATTGTTCAGCTGGTTACTATGCAGCAGCCGGAGCTGGGATCTGTTCACCATGCCCTCTTGGTAAGTGTCTGCCATTCTGCCCTTGCTTGTCTGGTTTTGCAAAACACAAAAGTCTTCAAACCATTCAGTAGCAATAGAAATGCTGAGAACACCTAGCTTTCACAGCCTGAGCAGATACAAATGTAACCCTACACTATCGGGATGATTACATAATTTTGATGCGAAATCTTTCATTCTTAAAATCCACATTATTTCGTGATATTTCATTTGATGGATTAAAAAAAAAAGATAGAAGAAATTGCAAAATGGATTCCATGTTGATAGTGAATAACTACCTGCTATTAAAACTTGCAGTACATACCACTATCAAATCAGTGATAAATCAGCTTGTGTTAAGGAATCCCTGTTTTGTCAGTTGTCCATATTTTTTGCCATTTAATGTCAATGTATCTGTTGGTTTTGTAACTTTTTCATTAACAAAAAATTTACAAAGAAAATTCATATTCAAGGTAGGATGAAACTAAAAGTACATCTTGACATTGTGATATGACACAGGCCTGTTTAAATCAGTGAGCAATATGAATTGTCCTGCATTTTATAATGATTTCATAAGTTTAATAAGGTTGCATGGATTGACACAAATGGCAAAAGCTTGAAATATTGACAACCCCAAAAGAAACTTTAATCTGTATCTACTTAATACAAGAGGTATAGTTGCATGTGTGAGGTGCTGCAGCACAAAAATTCAAATTTGATCTAACAACTTGGAAGTTTGTTAAAGGTAGGGGATACCTTTTACAGACCTCCCAAAATGCAGCAAAACATTAAATATGAACCTCAGGGGACTTGTTTAGGCCACTGCTGAGAAATTTGGAAGTCAACAGTTATCTACAATTTGAATAATGCACAAAACTCAACTACTCAGTAGTTCTGTGTGTCAGCCACACTTGAGCCTTTTTGTTGCAGTCTTCTGTATTTTTTTATCTATAAACACAAATCTAAAAGTATAATAGCTGATGTAATAACATATAGAGTGTGTGGCAAGAATGTATATAGAAATGTTTGTAAGTTTTGATGAACTTTCTTCACAAAATATACATGATGGACACACATGCAGTGCATGGGTCTGGAAAGGTAGCCTAGTAATGTACTGGAATTTACGGCGAGCCCCGAAAAAAATTCAATTCAAAATCTAACGGTCAATAAAAATGTACTAAATGTTACCTTCCACTTTCAATACTTTATGGGAGTTTCTAAAATGATACTCTCTTCAACATACCACTGTATTTATACAACTCTTCATTTAAGGCATGCAAATGGGATCCCCTACCTTTAATGTTTGTGTTCTTTATAATGACAGGAATGTACAGCGAGGAGCAAGCCTCTACCTGCATACCCTGCCCTACTGGATCCCTCTGTCTGGTGGCTAGCAACCAACCAACAACCTGTCCTGCTGGAACATACAGCGGCCTTGGAGAGGTAAGATGATAAGATCTGATTTGTCTGACTGACCTTTCCTATTGTGTCTCTGCTTTTGATGGTAGAGGATTACAAATGATAAAGTGATCGCATCAAGTTTAATGTTATTGCTCATTATGTTTTGTTTTGGTTTCTTTTGTTCTATCTCTTTTTATTGTCATCTGTTGAATTTGTGTGAGCGATTTGAATCTATTTTGAAAAGGCACTATGTAAATACTGGTTGTTATGCTCTGTTATGTTATGCTTGCATCTCATATGTCCCACTATTCCCACTGCGTCTTTGCTTCCAATGGTGAACAATATGAAAGGACAACTTTGGACCAGTCAAAAATTGGTCTGAAAAGTAAGAGCAAAACTTATAAGCACTAACAATGAAGAATATTTCAAGGCTTTTGCATACTTGGGTGTGTGTCTCATCCACTGAAAAATGATTTTACAGCTCAGACAGCAGAAGTTATGACAATCTGTGTAAATTTACCCACCCCTTGTGTTAACCCTTACTGTGCTTTGTTCACCAATTGGCACAGACATCTGGACACTACCATAATTGTCAATGAATAGAGACTACTTAATTCCTATGATTTCACCATGGCCTGTTGAACTGAGACACTTTGCTATATCTGAATGGGCTTGCTAAATTTCACAAGCAAGTCAAGTTTGGATTGATAACTAAATGCTGATAAAAAGGCTTTTCAAATTCTAAGCTATAAAAAAGTGCCCGGACGCATAGAGGGTTAAGCAGAATCTATAAGAGATTTCTACTCTTTCCCGCAATACCACAGGGGACATCATGTACCGACTGTCCAGCAGGCTACTACTGTCCGGACCCAGCCAGCGCCCCCCAGGTGTGCCCCTACGGGACCTACTCCGCTGCTAGGAATGATTCCTGCACCCCTTGTCCTGCTGGGATGTCCTGCTTGAACCCTGCTGAAGCTCCAGTGTCATGTGACAGTGGCTACTACAGTCCAGAGGTATGGACCTTAGAGGGAGATGAATGTTTGCACTTTTGTTTTTGTAATTTGATTAATGCAGATTCCACAATTTTTGGAGTTGCTGCTGCTAGCTGATGATTGATAATATTGGGAGGGGGAACATTAAAATCGATATTGTTGATGCTTAGGAATTATGACACACCATTATAAAAGGTTTTTTTTTTTTTTTTTTGCAATGGATAGATTTTGACCCCCCAAAAAATCCAAGTTTCTTGGAAAATACTGTTTTCTCAAATTGCAATGTCTATTATGTTAAAGATCAAAATACTGTTTTTCCATCAAAAACATGCCTTCCCAACTCTCAGAATACTGCAAAGCTATTTACAATGTTGGCATTCATGTATTGTAGCATAAACTTACAAATGTGATATTTTACAATGGATGGCTGGAATTCTGATGACCTCAACTGAATGTCTCACTGTGAAAACACAATCCCCCTTGTCCAATCAGATGGGTCCGATCTGCTATTCCTGTCCTGCCGGCATGGCCTGCACCATCTCGAGCACGTCCAACTGCTCGGCGGGCGAGTACAGCCTCTCTGGGCAGTCGTCCTGCACCACTTGTCCCTCCGGCTACGCCTGCCCCTTTGTTGACCAAGGTCCAGTGGCCTGTGCCAGCGGTCAGTCCACCAATGGATCAATGGGCAGCACAGAGTGCTATGACTGTCCAGCGGGCTCCTACTGCTCAGACCCTACGTAAGTCTCCCTGGCATATTGGTGAAGAATGAGTTCTATCTTGACCATGTGCACTTGCATGAGTCTTTAAGCACACCAATAGTTTGAGAATTATTTTTATAAATCATGTTTTACAATTTCTTTGATGACATATATGACAAAAGGCCCCATGATGTGATGTTCAGATGTCATTTTCTTTTCTTTTTTTTATTGACCTCATCAACTTGTTCTCATTCAAAGAAGTCTCTTCAATGAGAAATTAGCTCTGTACACTATTCTTGTTCTTAGCCCACAATAGTTTGGTCACTTAGTGTAATGGTGCCTCAATGTATCACACAACTTCCTGGCAAAAAATACTCAATGATATGCCATGCATTGTGTCAAACCAAGACAATAAAAGCCATCTTCTGTGACATTTACGTGTACCTCCCTTCCCCTTTTATATGTCATCTATGTTTTTAATCTTGTTTTTATTTCTTCTTTTTTTTTTCTCTCTTGTAGGCTTGAACCAGGAACCTGTGGTTCAGGTACATACAGCTTGGGTCTAGCGACGGCCTGCACAAGCTGCCCAGCAGGCTTTGAGTGTCCAGTGACTGACCAGGCCCCTGTGGCTTGCCAGCCAGGGTTCTATTCCACAGGGTCGCAGACGTCCTGCACTGGATGTCCAGTAGGCCAGGCCTGCCCATCCACCAAGGATCCGACTGTGATAGAAACATGTGCACAAGGTGAGCTCTTAACACAGACTGCAAACATGAAACACATACACTCAGTAATAATGATTAAAAATGGAAAACCTTCAGACTACAGCAGTGGTTCCTGTATTCATGCTTCTTGTAACAAGGTGTTAAATTCTGTCACATGCTTTATCCCCATTTTGTAGGCTCCTACTCCCTCGGTAACCAGTCACAGTGTACCCCGTGCCAGGCTGGCCAGTTTTGCCCAAACACTACGACAGACGCCAACGTCGCCGACTGCCCTCCCGGATCCTACGCCCCCGTGGGTGCAGCCTCCTGCACCACGTGTCCCGCTGGCTACCAGTGCCCCCAGACGGACGGGAGTGGGAACGCAAGATGTGTCTCGGTTAGTGGATGACTTCATCCTTTGATCTTTATGGAATATCCAAAGCAGAATTTACTCTAGAAATTGAAAGAATTCTCTCTCCAAACACTTGATCTTTGCAGAATGATAGAATTTACCTGAGAAATTGAAAGATCTGCACCTCTTCCTCAAGCAGTTGATCTTTGCCAATTATCCACAAGAGAATTCGCTGTAGAAATTGAAAGATCTGACTCTCTCTTTTTCTCAAACAGTTGATCTTTGCCTCATATCCAAAAGAGAATTATTTTACTTTTGAAATTGAAAGAGGTATTTCTTGAGAAAGGCTGTCACAAGAAAGAAGCAGATTGATTGAAATCTGAACAGAATATGATTAAAAGAAAATTATAATTATGATTTTGAAATCTAACATGATTTTTCTCCTGGCTGTTCAAATGGAGTGTGTGACCATTTGACTATCAAATTCCTAGATGGCCGTGATGTATTCACTTGTTGGTAATTAAGTGCAGCTTTTATTTCATTGTGGAACAACTAGATCATTCTGTGTCATCTTTCCATTGCACTGTATACAGAAGATCTCATCTACTTTGTTTCCTCTCCGTGTTACTATCTGTCCTCTAGGGTTACTTCTCAGAGGGAGGTGAACAAGCCTGCCACGCCTGTCCCGCTGGCTATGAGTGTCCATCGATATACGTCAACAACTCTCGGCCCTGTAGTATTGGCTATTACTCCGATGCAGGGGCAATGGTAAGTCCACAATGGTCATTTCAGAAAAGGCATGGCTGTGGAAGACAAGCAGGGTGCATGTTTTATTCATTCATTCATTCATGTGAATGAATGAGTGAAAAAAAAATATTTCTTAGCAAAAAGGATTGCCTTAAAAATTGCAGCACTTCCCACAAGTATCATTTGAAGAAAGGCCAGACTGTAAAAGACAAGCAGGGTAAACATTTTATTCATTCATCCATTCATGTAACTGAATTGTTGTGGGAATTGCTGCACTTTCCAAAATTAAACAAAGTACAGTCCACCATTTGTTGTCATTGTTTTAGAAATGTGTGTTGTTCGCTTATGTGGATTCAGTTTTACAAAACTCTACTACTGATTCCTGTATTACTTCTTGGGAAAGATTAATACATCCTTGACAGAAGTTTGAGTCAGCTTTTCATCTTATTCTGATGAGTTCCATGGCTGATATTGATTTGATATTTGAAATATTCTTGGGCACCTGTCCTTTTATGGGCATGTGGATTAAGCACATGTGTACCAGTTATCAAATTTAAGTAAGCAGTAGAGCATGAAACATTTGTAAATAATCATGTTTAAATTTGACATTTTGATATGAGCTGACATTTTCTGTCCTGTCTAATCCAGTACTGCACGAGGTGCCCGGCTGGCTTTGAGTGTCCCGACAGGGATGACTCGTCCACGAAAGCGGAATGTAACCAAGGCTTCTACAGCGTAGGGGCCCAGGAGAGCTGCACCGAGTGCCCAGCAGGGTCTGCTTGTCCCTACGCCACCAGCTCCTACAAACTGACATGCACGGAAGGCTACTACGCATTGGCTGGGTCAACGGTATGTTTGTTCTTACCATTTTTGCTAATAAAGGCAACCTCGTTTATATACTGATAAAAAGTTCATTAACCTTGAGAGCAAACTTTACTTTCTTTATTTTCAGGATTCTGCTTCATTGCAAAAGAGCTCATTTTCATTTATTTCTATGAAAGATTTTGTAAAATCCCTGTTGAGTTTTATGATGGATTCAGAACCACCAAGTCTCCCTCCTGGGTTCTGAAGGAAGCTTCTTGAAAGCTTAGGTAACTCCTCATGTCCTGGCACAACAAATAAAAATTACCTGTATCTTGCTTGGAATGATCTTTGCCCTTTGAGATGCATGTAGAAAGACAAGTATCTTCTTGAGCGCTCATGTTGAACCACCCTGATTGTAATGTGGGAATGTTGCCAGGTCTGTGGATCTCTCATTATCATCAACATGTAACACCTGTCAGTTTGTATGATGTCATCACGAGTGACCGTCTTCAATTTTTGTCCCGGCAGGAATGTACTGCCTGCCCGGCGGGTCAGTTCTGCAACGACACTCGGACGTCCCCTGAGGACTGCCCTGATGGCTACTACAGTGAAGGTGTGTATGAGACCCTCCTCCCCAACCCCATCACAGTACTCAACAGATATGATTACTTCTATCCCCAATACTGTACATACAAGAAGTGTGGTTACTCTCATCCCCCCCCCCCCCAAGCTCTGCGCTTACTTTCTCCCCCTAGTGGAAAAGTAAGATTGGGGATATTGGATGATGTTGGTAACATATCAAGACCCAAGAATGCATCACTGGTAGTGATAATGATGCTTTCTCCCAGTGACTCCAACAGTACATTATCTCCCCATGCCCTCAAATGATTGCATATACACATAGAGGGTTGTTTCTTGTTCTTTTTGGATACCTACCGTGCAGGTTTTTTGGGGCAAAACTTTGCCGAACACAAGAAAATGAATATCTTGTCAATCTCTATTTGTCATATCCTGTCAACAAACAATATTTATGTTGTGTGTTATCGTAAGTTTTCATTTCCATTTACATTGTATAGGATGGGGCCATTGAATGGGGCCATGTATGTTCATCCATCATGATTGATTACAAGCTCCAAGTCACTTTATGGTCGCAGATGAATGAACAGAATATTTCTTGGAATTATCAGACTTCATTTACTTGTCAGTAAATATGGTTGGTTTCAAAGTTGTACCTATCCAAGCAGCTAAAAGAGAAGTATAATGGCGGGAGAGGTATGACGATCCATCCCACTTCATCCCTTACAGGGAAGCTCCAAGCTTGCATCCCCTGCCCTGCGGGATTCTACTGTGTGCAGAAGGATGCTGTTCCAGTCATCTGTGATGCGGGTTACTATAGCAACCAGTCCAGCACATCCTGCTCTGCCTGCGATCCTGGCTACGCCTGCGCAGAGGGCTCAACAAGCCGCACACCAACCGAGGGACTGTGTCGTCAAGGTAAGCAATATTCTTTCAGCTCAGATCTTTGTTACGCTGGGATATCACCTCATATATGAGTAGCTTGCCTGCTCCTGTGTTTAAAACCCAAACTTCACTTTACATGTTGCCAAGTGTAAAGTGGGGTGGGCTTGCATTCTTTAAAAGGTAAGTACTTGATGTAGGACGGTTGTACTGCATGTCCAGTTTGCCAGTTGGTGAACTCTGTTGCAGGGAGACAAATGCCAACTTTTCTATTATGTGCATTTTTTCTGCCAAATTTATAATACAATTTGTATGTGGGTGAACAAACATGCTACATTCTATACTGTCATGCGACATCAATTCATTTTCCAATTGCTTCTTTCAGCTTGTCAACATGAATCTTCAGATTAGATTCGAATAGATTAGATTCAGATTAGATTCGAATATTGATTTGAATCCTTGATTTTACCATGACAAGAATTCGGTTTTTATGCCTCCGCCACGAAGTGGTGCCGGAGGCATTATGTTTTCGGGTTGTCCGTCCGTCCGTCCTTCCGTCCGTCCGTAATGAATTTTGTGGACAAGGTAACTATCAAAACCTGTTGAGGTATCCTAATGAAACTTGGCATGTATGTGTATTAGGGGGTGAAGTTGTGCCTATCAGCTTTTGGGTGCACATGCTCAAGGTCAAAGGTCAAAAGGTCAAGGTCAAATACATAAAATTTCACTATTTCCACCATATCTATTGAATGCCTGAAGATATTTTCTTGAAACTTAGTGTATACATGTATTACCCAATTAAGATTCTCTGGTGAAAGTTTGGGTCATGAGGTCAAAGGTCAAAGGTCAAAAGGTCAAGTAAAAATATTAAAACTTCTTTTTTTTTCTCCGTACCTTGGAAAATTGTTCAAGGTATCTTCATGGAACATAGTATATACATGTGCTGACTGGAAGTGATTATCTAGAGAATGTAGGGTTCATGAGGTCAACGGTCAGGGGTCAAAGGTCAAGTGCAAGACTTCAAAATTTTACTATTACCCTCATATTTATGCAATGCCAGCAGGGTTATTTTTTTACACTTGGTGTATGCGTGTGTAACCTAATAGAAATTCTCTGGAAAGTTTTTTTTTTCTCTTTTTGCCTCAAAGGTCAAAAGGTCAAAGATCAAGTGAAAGTGCTGAACTAACTTTTTCCTCCATATCTCGGAAGTGGCTCAAGTTACCTTGAAACTTAGTACATATTATGCATGTTCTACCTGAAAGTAATTATCTTATGAATTTTAGGGTCAAGGGCCAGATGAAAATGGTAGCAATTTACTATTCAATTCAGAAATTGCACTTTTTCTCCACACCTGTACCTTGAAAATTACTCAATGCCTAAATGTATGAATGGTCAAAGTCAAGTTAAAGTCCTTAAATCCCTAGATACATGCTCTCCTATTCATCCAATTAAACCTACGTCAAGGAAGGTGAACATTCAACACATTTGTGACAAACTTGTCATTCCAATATTTTGCCAATTTTGTGAAAATGTAATCACACAGTGTCCACATGTACTATCTAGACCTATTGGGAAAATCATGCATTATGGCGGAGGCATACCAGCCGCCAAAGCGACATTTCTAGTCTATCATGAAATGAATTGTGACGTGAACTTTGTGTTCTACCAGGTTACTACTGCGAGGACGGCCTCAATGAGCTGCCATGTCCAGCTGGTACCTATGGCAACCGGACCGGAGCTGCTTCCTCAGGAGAGGGCTGTGCTGCCTGCCCTCAAGGTAAGTACAATTTGTTTGTCATTTCCTCTCTTTTTTTCTCTCTTTTTTTTTTCATTTTATTTTCAGGCATATCTTGGGCAATGATTTTCGAAGCTTTCTGGTTTTCATGGAAAACATTGTGAAGAATTTGCGTGCAGAGGCAAAATTTTCTTTTACAAAATGTCTGCCTATGTTTCCAATTTGTAGTTCATTTGTTTAAAGAACTAATCTTTACTTTATATTACTTTCTACCTAGGCTTTGATTGTCATGCTGAATTGATCACATTTGACATGTATCAGCATTCATTACACATAATGATTTCATAATTGAATTACCAAAGCATTATTACTCGAAAATGGTTCATTCTGAATAGGAGGAGATTATCACAGCCACCAGCTGAGTAATAATCTTCTGAAAAGAAAAGTCTATTAACACAATTCCCCAAAAGGGGAAACAGTACTGGCCATAGCACTGCAGTGCTTTAATTTTTAGAGAAACACTGATTCATTGAGTTCTGACAATGAAAACTGTTCCCCAAACTGGAAACAGTTCAGGTCATAGAACTACCGTGTTTCAATTTCAGAGAAACAGTGTCAGGGATTCATTAAGGTATTATTTGCCATTTGTAGGTGAAACAAACACCCAGCTTTAGTGCTTCAAAATAGTTCTAAAATGTGAGTTAGGGATAGAAACTACCAATATAAAAATGTTTATCAGTATAAGCAATGTTGAATAATGTTAGAGGCATACAAATGTGAACAAAAGTTGTAATAAGATTGTTCTAGAATAAACCATCTACAGTTGTGGTTTATTGAGAAAAATGGTGATATCTCCTTAAATATATTTTAGGTTTTATTGCAAAATCTTTATAATGGTAGGATGTTTCTTGATACAACTGACCTACACAATGCATCAAATGTGATAACTCAAACACTTTTTAAATCACTGCTCCCAATGGTAAACACTACCTGTCAGGTCTGACGCAGAGTTTTAATCTACTGTTCCTCTCTCTTTCTCTTCTGTCTCCATCAGGCTTCTTCTGTCCCCAGGTTCCGGTGGTTGGTTCCCCGGGAGTGGAGTACAGCTGTCCCCGAGGCTACTACTGCGAGTTCTCCACAGAGACCTCTACAGAACACCCCTGCCCTGCGGGAAAGTACGGCACAGCACTGGGCTATGCATCCGAAGCACAGTGTGTCAACTGTCCCATCGGCTTCTACTGTCCGCAGGGTAAGGTGTTTGATTGGTGTATGACACTGTGTAACCCTCTGACAAAGTAAGAGATTTATTGAATTAAGGTATGTCTGTCATATACTGAAAAATGGATCAAATATCTGCACTTCTATAGAGTTCTCAAAGTTTGTTTAGTCTTCATAACGTAAAAACTTTATGGAAGAAAAATGAGGTTATTATTTGTTTGTAATTGTGCATGTGTGTTAATTTATTGGGATTCTCCACACTCTCTGATAAAGATTTAGATGAGTTTGTGGCTTGAAGGGATGTGTAGTGTTGGTTGAAGTGAAGATTCAGCTTTTAATGTTTGCAAGATATATAGAAACCACTCTATGAAATGTTAAAGAGCATACAATTCTCAGGGGAATTCAAGTTTATTTGATGAAAATTGGTTTTGAATTGACTGGGATATCAAAAAAACAAACAAAGTATAACAAAGAGATCCTTTTAAAAGTCGTGGCCTGTCACATTTTAATAGGATCGCTAATTTTGGCTGTCTTAACCATTTCAAGACCAATTTTCATCAAATAAACTGTGAATTCCTCTAAGAATTACATGTTCTTTCATATTTTATTAGAGGTTTCTAATTATCTCACAAACACACACACACAAAAAAAAAAAAGTATCAGCTCTGTAAGGTAGTAATTACAATGTAGGTTGAGATGCAAGTCTATGCCCTGATTTAACTTTGATACATGTACATCATTTTCCCCATTGATAAAAAGTCAGGGAAACATTGAATATTGCTTATGATATCTCATCAAAACTATTTTTTGCTTCCCGTTTTGTACGGCACAGGCACAAGCCTCCCCCGTGAATGCCCGAAAGGTTACTACTGTCCCGAGGGTACGGAGGCTGCCGATGACAACCCTTGTCCTGGAGGAACATTCACTGAAGTGGAAGGAGCGGAGTGTAAGCATTGCGTGCTTTCTTAACCCTTTGAGTGCTCTGAGTGTTGATAGGTGCAGAAAACCCCATAGCCTTGTACACACTGTTCAAATTTCCTGGCATGGAAAGGGTTACACCTTCAGCACCTTAAGCTTTTTGCAGTGTCGGCCTTTATATAACGCCTGAAGAGATCCTTGTCATTTGATTGGTTGTTTGAAATTGGTCATTCGGCCCATTTCACTATGACATCATCATACGTGCAATTTTGGATCCATACAATTTGCTCCATTGCACACTCGCTGAGAGCCCGGCACACTACAGCGTGTAAAACGCTTGCGTTTGTAATGTGCGTACGCGATAGACAGCACGCTAGTGTAAAGCGCTTGGTGAGCACTCTCACGATCTCAGTGATTCTCTCTTGTTTTAAATTAATAAAACATCAAATGACAAGGATCTATATTAGGCGTTTTAAAAAACAAATAATAATATTTTTTTTTTCATTCGTGCAATGGACAGAATATTTCATTCGGTGAAATATGAAATGTTTGATCCATGTTTGCTTTGTGAGCACTCTTGCGATCTCAGATTATCTCTTGTTTCTAAATCAATAAAACATCAAATGACAACTATTTTAGGCATTATATAAAGCAAATAATAAATGTTTTTTCATTTGTGCGATGGACAGAATATTTCATTCCGTGAAGATGAAATGTAGATCCATTCAACCCGGCTGCGACTCGTTGAATGGATCATTTCATCTTTCACCTCATGAAATATTCTGTCCATTGCACTCATAAACATTCATTATTTGTATAATATACACACTCATTGTTCACCTATTATTCCCTGACACACACACACACACACACACACACAGACATACACATATTTAGAGTAAATGGGGGTGACATTTATTTTTAAGAGTGGTAGATGCACATGGCTTATGGAGCCATAGATTTAAAAAAAAAAAAAAAGCTGTTTCTCATTGACTTGGACTAGGATTTAATCCTTGTATGATAGCGATGTCAAAGAGTCTGTCTCAAGAGTACTAGAAGATCTGTAACAGCTCAAGAGGGCATAAGAGCGACCTCACTGATGACTTCTGCTTTAATCAACAACCAAAAAATACCCCGAGGATTACTGTGTGTGGATCACTCATTCTAATTTAAAAGCCATATTGAATTTGGAGCACTTTGTTCATGTAGTCTAAAAGTAAACAGGAATTTGATTTTTTTTTCACAGTTTTTAGAAAAGTTTTATGAAAACTTAAGTTGGATATGCTCAGTTGAGTTTATAAAGAATCACTTAGAGACCAGCTTCCAAAAGAAGACTGAAACATTTTCCAATTTACCCTTAACCCGTTGAGGACAGGCTGATTTTGCTACAACACCCATCTCCCATAGATGCTTGCTCGAGTATATTCAGGACTTGTCAGCGGGTTAAAACGGTCTACCATGTGTGATGTTAATTATCAATACATCCATAGGTTTATGAGCTGTCTGTAAACCTTACCTACAAACTCTGTGTGATTTTGTTTGTTCGTTTGTCTGTTTGTTTTAATCTGCAGCTGAAACTGAGTGCAAGACATGTCCGGCAGGGTATTATTGTGAGTCAGGCACCGACACGCCCCTGGCCTGTCCAGCGGGAACCTTCAATCCTTTGAAGGGCCAGGATGCGTTATCAGACTGTACGGCGTGCACGGCAGGCCGTGCCTGCACCACAGTGCGTCTGGTGGAACCAGATGCCTTCTGTTACCCAGGGTGAGATTAATATCATGTATACTTCGGCTCAACACCAGACCGCATACCAATACCGATATGTATTTATACAGAAAGGTTCAAGAACATGGCCAATCAGAAACACCAACAAGTGTCATATGGGTGCTCTTTATTTTGTCATTAGGGACCTGTAGATTTTCGCGATGGGGACGTTCAGAGGGAAAAAAACCTGGTCTGATCATGCGCAGAATCGCGTATCAAAGTCGATTTATTTAAAGCTCGCGTGCCTGAGTTTTTACTATGCATTCTGGCTACTTTTACATCCGCTCAGTTCACAATGTAGAGAGCTACTTCATGCACCGATCATATGGGGGCACCATTTTATTTTTTGTATGTTGCGTCTCAGCGTGATCTAAAGCTACTTTTCAGCACAGCGCAGGGAAGAGGAGAACGTCCAGATCAAGTGTTGTCTCTAACGTCCACGCAGCAAATCTAAAGCTCCCTATTAGCATGCATGGGAGTACGCAGAAATAAAGCACATCTACACTGTGAGTCCATCTTGCGGCAGATTTCCGATCGCACTGTTTGCAGCATCAACTCAACGATTTGCTTTGATTCTGTTCATTTTCTGATGATGACTTTGTCATCATTTACTTTTCTGACGATGTCTATATGAGCTACTCTTTTGTCAGACACAAGATGATGTGCGGGTACATTTTTGAAGACTGAGAAATATATGCATATATTTTTGGGTTGCAAGATGATATATGTCATTGAAGACTGTGAAATATATACATATATATTTTTTGGCTGTAAGATGATATGCATCATTGAAGACTGACAAATATATATGTATGATTTCGATTGTAAGATGATATACATCATTGGAGATAGAAATATATGCATATATTTTTTTTTTCTGCTGCAGTTACTACTGTCCCCAGGGCAGTGACAGTCCCAACCACACCGACAACGCCTGTCCAGCTGGTACCTTCAATGACTTCCACAACCTGACGGCGGCTTTCCAGTGTGAGACTTGTGAAGAGGGCTTTGCCTGCTATGAAGGTACAGTTTCCAATTTTTCTCGTCAAAGGATTTTTCCGTAATATCCAGTTGATTGTCTAAATAGCCAGTTGATTGTCAAAATAGCTGGATATTTTCACAGTTTGAAAATTTTTGCCATCTGATTTATGTATTGATACAGTGATGTCTCTGTTAGATCCAGAGTATAAACTGCAGAGACAAAGTTGACATGCAAATATTTTTATTTTTGCAGTACATGTATATCATTTTGGACTCCTGAGTGTATAACACCTCAAGAAGACTTTCCCCCTCTTCTGTTTTGGTTTATTACTTTTTATGTCTAGACATCCTTTGGCCAAAAATTTTGCATAATCTGTGCATCAGTTTATTCAGAGCAGTGTTTTCATGGTTTTGCTTTCAGCAATGTTGAGTGGTTATCCATAGCATCAGAACAGCCAACTTGACCGACAGCGTTCTGTGAAATGCTGATATACTTTGTATATCAAACACCAGTCTGCCATTTCATGTAGCTTATTCTACAGTTTCTTGTGGAGAAGGGTCTTTACAAGGTTGCACTTGTTCCATCAATGCTGTTAAATCTTTGCCAGCTGGTACAGGGAAGCCTTGCAACCTTTAAGATTTTCCTTCCATGGTTCATCCAGGTACCGGTGGAGTCCAGCAGCCTCCGCAGCCATGCGGAATGGGTCATTACTGTCCGTCCGGCACGCAGCACTCGGACCAGTATCCGTGTCCAGCGGGCTCCTGGACCAACCAGACCAATCTTAAGTCTGTGGAGGAATGCTATGAATGTCCAAGAGGCTACTATTGCCTGGAGGCCTCAGAGGAACCGACTGACCTTTGCCCCACTGGACACTACTGCCCTGCAGGTACACACGCACACACACACACACACACACACACACACACACACACATATTCAAATTTACACACTCCTGTGCTTCTGCCCTGTGAGTACCTACATGTAGATACATAACGTCGCTGGGGCGACAAGACCTCGTATCTACAAAATGTCAAATGTTCAGGAGAGCCACAAAACATGGCGACCATAGTGAAGGGATAGTCCTTCCTTTGACATGCCGTGGTGGCTTCATTTTTTGGGGTAAGACAGTTGAGATTTGGATAAGATATCACTTAGTTGATTATTTGACCATTAATCTGAAAAAGTCATTTTGACCAAAATTTCAGATACAAGGTCTTGTCACCCCAGTGATGATAAAAGTATAATACTTTATCTCTAGAAATCACAATATCTAAAAAAAAATGAAGAAAGGAAGAAGATCAATCAGTAAAAATAAATGAATAAATGAATAAATAAATAAATGAAAAATGAATAAAATTGCCATAAACAGAGCATAACAAAAAATAAGTGTTCTTTGGTAGACCTTATTTACAGAGCAGTTTCCTTCCTTTTCAATTCATTATCCCTTTGGGTGCTGATTGGCACAGAAAGTATTAAGTGTCAATATTTGTGAATGAGTGACACTGTAAATCAAGCTGTGTTTTAAATGATTAATCCTCTGAAAGGATCTATGCAGTTTAGTTACTTATTTTCAAGAATTTCACAGTATATTTTATCTACTTGAGACAGAAAGGCACAAAAAGTAGATTTATGTAGTACCGGTGGTATAATACCTTCCTTTGCTTTGTCTTTGCTCGTGTGTGCATGACAGGAACCCAATCAGCCAATCAGTATGCGTGCCACGCCGGTTCATACTCCAACCAACGGGGGAACATTCGATGGGAGCAGTGCGAAGACTGCACTGAGGGTCACTACTGTCCGCAGGGATCCTCGCTGCCCACGGCTTGTCCAGCGTAAGTTGACCACTGCAGGAGAATAGGGATAGAAGAAACATTAACAGAAAAAGCAAGTGTCACCCTCAGTGTGCTTTGCTGGCCAATCATCCAGTGACAAATTTTCCTTTGCTAGTTACGCTGTAGCACAGAGGTCGTAATCATTAGTCAATGAATAGGGATAGTATAATAGTATCAATAGTACAATGGCCCATGTCTCTAGGTACCATGTTGTTACACAGCTGTATATGTCGATGGATTTTCGTAAGTTCTATACCAGCAATTCTTTTGAAAGGTGGGAGAGGGGGGAAACTGCATGGCTAGAATAAAGCTCGGCAAGTTATGATGAAGTATATGGGCACATGTTGGGTAAAACTGTGCTTTGAGTTCTGTATTGAGGCCAAAATTTTATTCAGCACTGTTTCACCAACATTTGTGTAGATGTATAATTCAATTTTGATATCCTGAGGATCAAATATTGGATCACTCTAATGTGCAAAAATAATTCATATATGATAAAAGCTTGCAAAAGACTTAATGCACCATCATTGATCAACTTTAATGTGGCAAGTAAAATGAAGAAGAACTAAGTAATTACACCAATCATTTCAACCACAGACTTACGATGTACATGTGTCATATCAATATTCTGATGTAGGAAAGTTTGGTAGGAGACCAATTTCTTAACTACTGCTGTTTGGTATACATGTAGCATTGCATCTTTCTGCTTTTATGTGGGAAATAAGAATGCAAGCCCCGTATTGTTGAGGGTGAAATGTTTGCAAAAGCCCAATTTTGTAGCTTAACTTTTCTAACTAGCAAAAAGCAAGGTATCTCTGTTCCTTATATAAGGAAAAATGGAAACATGCAGGCTCTATGATATCAGGGGTCATCCATGATTTTCTCTTTCCAGGGGAACGTTCCGAGAGGAGACAGAGGGACAGAGTGAGTCGGACTGTGCCACCTGTACGGATGGACATTACTGCAACGGCACTGGCAACGTGGAACCTGCTGAGTGCAGCAAGGGGACGTATTCGGTGAGTGGATGGACTGCTGATTGTCTAGCGAGCTACTGATCTGCTGTCGATAAAGGAGTTTTTGTTTTTTTTTTGGTCTGTGGACACAATTTTCTTTGAGGAGTATGTGTGAAGAAACATGCAGTCATCAGGCAGATATTCTCACATTTTCAAATATCAACATGTAGGCCTATGGAAGTCTAGCTTAGGTGTGATATGCAGTCAGAAATTGAAAACTTGAGTAGTCTGTAACATTCTAAAAGAAAGTACAAAGTGGGAATTCATACATACCAAATTAGTTCAAGTGTTTAACTTTTCTTTGTTGGAAATTGATACAAATGCCACAATACAAAATGAAATGACCATGCATCAAGAGAGCCGAGATTCACTCAGAACTGTCATGATTTTCCTTCAGCATTGGGGAGCCACCGAATGCACCACATGTGAGGCGGGCTACTACTGCGATGAGAGGGCCACAACACAGACCAACATGTACGCCTACAAGATCTGTCCCGCCGGGGTATTCTGTGACTACGGCAGGACCACGGCTCCGGACCTCTTCAACGATGCCTGCCCTGCAGGCTCCTACTGCCTCAGTGGAGATAGAGTAAGGAGCAGTGGGGGTCAACCCCAAGCTAACTTCTTTGGTGTCTCAATATGATTCCTTTGGATCAGGCACCCTTTAAATATGAAATGTATCTTTCAAGATGGTCCACAACTTGAAACTTTTAGTATGTTGCATTAAAAAAAAGAAGAAGAATGATATGTGCGTGGATTCAAGACCCTTACAGCAGTGGTCCAGGACCTGCCTACGGACCCTTAAAGAACTAGGACTCTAGATGTACTTTGAAGCCACTAGTAGTACATGTATCTCAAGCTTACATTTGAACATTTGACAAAAGCGAATAAGCTGTAATCCCAGAATGATCAAGTATAGCCAAGATACAATCTGTAGTGAATATGCAGTCCCATTTTACTTTTTTGCAAGGACTTATTTCTAACATATCATCAATTTTTGGCATGGCACTTAGAATGTCATTCCAAAATGTGAGCATGTCCCACTAACATTCCTCACAGACCACCCTTACGTAGTTCCCCCATGATGGCATATGCACCACCAGTATCCATAAGTCATAAGCACTGGAGTGGTCTGCGTGAAGAAATGTAGATCTCCACTTCACAGTAAAGAATTTTAATGTTCCAAGAACCACACTTAATTTGTAGTAATGTGTTGTAATGCAGCTTCCAGCACGTAGCGTGGTGGTATTGATGATTAATGTTCACACAGTGAGAAATAAAAAGAAGCTGCCCCTAAAATGAATTTTACAAAGTGCACACACCAACATAATACTGTGGTCAGTGAGTTAAGCATGATGTTTATTTGATGTCGTTGAACAGGATCCATTCCCAAGACACTGTCCGAACGGCACGTACAGCGACGAGGTTGGGCTGACACAAGAGTCCGAGTGTCAGACTTGTCCAGCTGGCCAGTACTGTTCCCCCACGGGACTCACAGCACCGGTGAGTGAATCTCTGATTTCTTCCAAATAGAATCGGACTGCAACTTAAACAGGGCTCTTTGCCAAATTATTTCTTTGTTGTTGTTTTTTGTGTTTGTGATATTTCATACCTGTATTTGTCCATGAACTTTGATATAGCGTGCCAGTCTCTTTCACTAAGCAGTTGTTTAATCCCTTCCCCTCAAGCTCAGTGCAAAATTTGTCAACCTACCAACAATGCCAGAGTCTCTCAGGGAGGCCAATGTGATACAACAGGGGTAAAGGGGTTGTTTATTAGGTTTGGAACATCTATGCTAGCTAGCTACAAAAGCAAGAGGTAAATATGTGTTCTGGTCATATCAGGGCAATTACCCCCCGGCTAAATATTGGTTAGTGGTAAGGTTAGAGTAAAGATTAGGGTTAGGGTTAGGTTTAGGGTCTAGAGTCTGGGTTAGGGTTAGGATTAGGTTCAGGATTAGGGTTAGGGTTAGGGAAGAGTCCGGGGTAATGGCCCAGGGGGTAATTGCCCTAGACCCGTTCTAGTGAATGAGCGCAATAAGTGAAATTTGTGTGACATTTCAGTATATCTCTCCTGTGAAGCTGCTATTATTTTCCAAGAGGTTTATGCTTTCGGATTTCCCCTTTCTTAACCCGTTAGGATGGGCTGATTTTGCTAAAACGTGCATTTCCCAATGACTCCTGCCTGAGTATTGTATACTTGAGACTAGTGTTTAACGGGCTGAGGTGTCATGAAGCTCAGGCATAGACCGTAATCATGTTTGTTTTTCAACACTAACCTGCAACAGGCTGGTGATTGTCCTGGTGGTCACTACTGTCCAGAAGGTACGGCCGATGCTTATGAGAATCCCTGCCCGCAGTCCTTCTACCTGAACGCCAGCGCTGGAGAGAACTCGCAGGGCTGTACGCTGTGCATCGCTGGTTACTACTGCCCCGAGCAAGGCCTGGCTTGGCCGTACGAGTGCACAAGGGTAAGTTGAACTTTTACTGCACATCCCGACAACATGCCAGATGTGTGTACAGAACACATCAGTTATACTTAATTTGCCAATTTTGGAATGACCGTGGATACAGATACAACATAACATTCATTTGCTCTGAAATCCACCTGTATGCAAATATGTCCATGGCTTTAAAAGTTCTCTGTGCTATTCAAATCATTGAGTGTACAGCAGAACCCCCACTCCATGTAACCCCTATATAGTCCTTGATCAAGCTCACCAACTAACAAAGACGTTTACAAAAATGAAAGAAATCCAATGCACAACAGCCATGCATGGTTATTTATTTTGTTTGGCTTTATTTAATCATAAACAACCATCCTACGCCGAACCAATATGAGCAGTACACTGTGATTTCTTCTCCAGTGACAAGAGCACACATGCAATCGTGATGGCATGCACTGTGTTACGTATTGAATGTGTTTAAAAGAGAGAAGAGAGTTGTAAACTAGCTGGTTTTGTTTCCAGGTATAAAACATGTACTGAACTAAGGTGTACAACTGCTGGCACAAAGGATATCACTGAAATGCAGTGTCTACGAGTTGGAATATTAATTTGTTTACAAAGCAAAGAAAAACAAAAACAAATCTACAGTAGCACACTTCTGCTGACATTCTTTACATACTCTACCAGTGGTTGTAGTCTTACCAAATGATCTAGACTGCCTCAAAAAAAAATTTGACATATGTGCTAAATGTGAACACTGAGCAAAGATGGTGGTGTAGGCCATAGCTTTCTAATGGATGTTTTGTATGCATGTACTGATGTCATTAACATTTCTGCTGCTGTTTGCCTCTCTTTCTTCAGGGTTTCTTCTGTCCTGCTGGCAGTGCCTTCCCCCAGCCTTGCCCGACTGGTACCTACGGTAACTCCACCCTCCTGCGGCGCAGTGAGGATTGTACACCTTGCCCCGGAGGGTACTACTGTGAAGGTGCCGGTAACCAGGAACCGACTGATGTTTGTGACGCTGGCTTCTATTGCAGCTGGAAGGCCCTGTCATCGGTAAGTGTCTAGTATATCAAGCAGAGCATGTCTAGAATATTATGAGTAAAAGTGCTTGAGTCTGTTCACTGTCTTATACAGTGTAGTTGTTTTGTAGCATTTGTGACACTGCACCTCAAAACAAACAAAGTCGCCAGATATGAATTTTTAGTTAAGACCATAATATGAAAGAGCAGACTTTAAGCTTTAAAATGATGTATAACTCAAATCAAATGGACTCTCCTAACCTATCTAAATATTGGAAAGAAAGCACAAACTCAGGAAAAAAGTGAACGTAGAAAAGAGGCTCTGAAGTACAGTGTCTATTCAAGCGCTTAACCCTGAAAAGACTGGGGGGGGGGGCCTAAAAGGCCCCCCCTCGACATTTCGCGCGATTACTCTGCAACACGCAATGCTCTCGCCGCGATGCTCTATGACTTTTTTCTTTTGAGTTTCCCGCACATTTTGACACCAAATTTGTGACGCCCGGGGGTACGGTTCTGAAGTTACATAACTTTTTGTACATGCACGTGAGGCCGAAAATGGCTCAAAAATGTGATTTTGTGTATAAAGTCAATGCAAATTGAGATTTTTCACATGGCTCATATAAATATGCTTATTTTTACTCTCAATGGCTAAAATTAATTTGTTTTAGCAGTATTATGCTTCAAAAAGTGTCTGCCACAAATTTTGTTTAAAAAAAAAACAAAAACAAAAGGTCGAAAAAACAAAGAAATACATTAGAAATTCATAAAACAATAAAAAAGATAGAAATCAATTTTAATACCAAATTTTTTTTCAAGTATATTTGCTAAGAATGCCACTAAGAATAATTAGACCAAAAATGAGCACTTTTGGAGCTTTATTTACTGATTTAGATCAAAGAGTCTGATTTCTCGCATAAATTAGCATAACTAATCAAAATAAAATAAAAGAAGACTATTTTGTAAAATTTGAATATACGATCTTGTAGATTACATCGCACACTACCATTGTGCAAATTTTCGCGGCGATCGCGCGATCCACGGCCAAGATCTTAAGGGGGGGCCCTTTAGGCCCCCCCCCCCAGTCTTTCGAGCTACCAAAATAGCCCAGTCTTTTTAGGGTTAATCTTTACCAAACCGTGCTGGCTGTGCAATGAATGGGACAAAAAACAGGAAGTAAACCACCAGAGTAACAACAATGAAGGGATTATCAGATTAAACTGAAATTGAACATGCCTCATTAACACATCCTGTCCATAATTAATGCCAACTTTCAAAGCAGTAGCACCATCCTTTCAAAATGTATTAGAGTTGAAAGTGAAGAGTGTGGACAAGGTTTTTCAGAAATGAAAAAGGGATTCTAAAGACACACCTAATCACACTACTCTACCAAAAATGTTCGAGATAAACTGCTAAAAAAACACACTTTCCTGCCCGGTTTATGATACCAAATTTTAGCATAATGTAAAAGAAGACTCGCTCTTTTAGAAAATATGAAAAAGTCAAGTTCGGCTAGGTTGACCCATTTCATTTATTTTCAGTCCTCACGCAAAATCAGTGTGTGCGACTTTATGTTCGTTTTGAGGTGCACGGTCACATTTACTGCTGGTATTTTGAACAGTATGTGTGAGAAATGTGGCAGAGGAGGAAGAAACAGCATACAAATGATGCACAGGACAGAGTGGATCGGTGAGAAATGGATGCATGACTTTTGAAGTGTTTAAAACCACTAGCGCAGCGGGTGGGTTTTAGACTGTTTCCAAAGTTTAACAAGAGCATCGTTCCAATTCTCACTGATTTTGAACTAGGTGTGTGCATCATTCAATTAATAAAATGACCCTGTAAATTCATGAAATTTAACCCATTTTTCCCATCATGGGTGTGTTACACCTACAATACTATACAAGGCCATGTGTTCAGATTTTACCAGACACATGTCTAAGTGTGGATCAGTAAAAAAAAAAAATCATTGCATGATAATCAACCAATAAGATTGCAGACATTGTAAAGCCCATTTTATAAAATGTTATTAACAAAGTAGAGAAACACTACTACTTTAACACCCCACACCCCATGTGTAGATACACATTCACTTATACTGTAGGTGGTTCAGGGGCTAAAGGTTTAAAACTAAAAGCACTAAGCACTAAGTCTCATCATGCTCTCTGTGTATGTCCAGGCCCCTGTGGATGGCTTCACTGGCGATGTCTGTCCACCCGGTGGTTACTGTCCCGCTGGGTCAGCCTTCCCAGCTAATTGTCCCCTGGGAACTTACAGCAACTCCTCTGGCTCCAAGTCACCTGATGATTGCATTGCTTGTGACCCTGGGTAAGTGGTGCCTCGCATGCCTTCACTCTGAGGCAATACACATCAATGCAAGAATAAACTTAACTCATTTGAGAAGAGATAGATAGATACTTGTAGGTAGATATATAGACAGATAGATAGTAGATAGATAGATACATACATACATACATAAAGATAGATTATACATATATACTGTAGGTAGTATAGATAGAAAGATAGATAGGTAGATAGATAGATAGATAGATAGATAGATAGATAGATATATAGATAGATACATAGATAGATAAATAGAAAGATAGATGTAGTTAGGGAGGTAGGTAGATAGGTAGATAGATAGATAGATAGATAGATAGATAGTGTAGATGTAGGTAGGGAGGTAGATAGATAGATAGAAAGATAGATGGATGGATAGATAGAGAGGTAGGTATGTATATATCTGTTGGTAGGTTGATAGAGAGCTAAATAAATAGAAAGAAAGGTGGATGAATAGAGGAAGAGGAAGAGAAAGAAGAAAAGAGTTTCCATGTTTTGCCTCTGTGGCCACAATACAATCAAGGAAATCGAGCTGTCATTGCAGCATTCTGTAAATCAGAGAGGTGGGTTGTGATACGGGATATGGGAGGATTATCCCACACAACAAGAAATTCAACGCCTCAATTGGTCATCTAGTAACACCCAGTAGCATTGCAGGTGGTCAGTGTAATTAGAGGGTTTGTTCGTAAGTTCTAAATGAAACATGAACAGAAAATGAAATCTGAACAGTGCAAACACAAGGCAACATGAGAGGGTAGGTAGAAGGAGGAGAGATATTACTGGAGAAGTATTCTTTCATTCTTTACCCTGAAGCTACTACTGTGCTGGTGACAACAACCCAGAACCCACTGGACCGTGCAGAGCCGGGTACTACTGCACCGGCGGTTCGGGCACGCCCATCCAACATGAGGTACCCGCGGGCCACTACAGCCAAGACGCTGCCTACAAGGCGGAGCCCTGTGAGAGGGGCACCTACCAGACTGCCACCGCCTCCTCCTCCTGCCTGGACTGCCCCCAGGGGGCCTACTGTAACTCGTCGGGGACGGCCACGCCCGAACCGTGTCTATCGGGTCACTACTGCCCCCCTAGGACCATCATACCCATTCCATGCCCACTGGTAAGCATACAGAGATATCACCAGCAACTGTAACATTAAGTGTAACTTGTAGTCTCTTTTACCACTGAAGTTGTCATTATTTTGTGACATTGTGTGAAATATGACATTGTCTCTTTCTGATATAAAAAGATGGAACAAGGAAAAAGGCATGATCCTATTCCTTTGTTGAAAAATTTGAGAATGAAACTATTGAACATTTCACTGTCATTTCTTGACATCAGCACTGACTAGAATGACATCGTTAAGAGCTTTAGGTGCATGTAAGTAGATTTATTGCTTTATTGACTAATACCAAGCCATCAATTACAGTCTAAACATGTGGAAGTGGAATCCAAAAGAAGGAGCAGAACTAGATCTCAGTGAATTGTGAGTTTGGTCGATGTTAGCTGCATTAAAGCTTACTCTCTGTCTGCTGTGTGTACTTCACAGGGTACCTTCCGGTTCGAGACCAGCGCCCAGTCGGTTGGGGACTGCAACACCTGTGATCCTGGCAAATTTTGTGGAGAGACAGGACTATCGGCTGTCAGTGGGGACTGTGCCGCTGGCCACTACTGCTTAGGCGGAGCTGACACTTCTCACCCCTACGTCACCGAATGTGTGAGTACTCTGTTCCTAGGGCGTGTCCTTGTGTATATGTCAGAAGTTGCATATTTCCTAGTCCTTTGGTATAGCACCTGACTGGTGTTAGTGTAAGGTTGCTGGTTCAGAACCCAGTCAAGGTATTACAAGTCTTCAAACTTTATAAATCCACATGTAGTTTGCTCCAATATCAAATCATGATATCCTCCCTGTTGCTGTTTCTTCACATCATGACATATTCAAACATCATGTGGCCCTGCGAAGTACTACAACCATTCACCAGTCTGACCCATAGGGGAAATGTTCCTGTTTTTTAATTGAGGAGGGGAAAAAATGTCTTGATTTGGTAGAATGTGAGAGAAAATCACTTAAAGATTTAGAGATACTGGCTTCTTAACCACTATTGTAGTATGTTTGCTCTCTGAAGAAGATCTCTGTGATAAAAAATGCTAATATTGAGAAGTAGAAAAACAATATCTGAATCATATGTGGAAATGGTGATGTTGATTATCCTTCTGAGTTTGCTTCATCCCTCTTTCAGGCGAACTCCACTGTCTTAGGTGGTGGAGAATGCCCGCCTGGATACTACTGCCCGGCTGGTACGGCCACACCCAACATGTTCCCCTGCGAGAATGGAACGTACCTGAACGTGACCGGAGGCCAGTCCCAAGACGATTGCCTGGACTGCCCGGGTGGAGAGGTTTGCGCTGGCTACGCTCTCACCGAGCCATCTGGCCTGTGTGCGGCAGGTAAGTTTGATTGTGGTTTGTTACCCCCTCCTAAGGAGATAGAGTGGATAGCTGTAATTCCAGATTGCTGAAAAATAAATTGAATAGTGCATTGTTTGCTTGTTGGAGATGAAGAGTGCATTGTTCACATGATTGCATGTGTAATAACTAGTCACTTTGTTTCTTTCATGATCATTTTAGAAAATATTTAGAATTTAATATCCGTCAGATATATGATGCTGCTATGTTATGTAGTATTGATTGCGGATGGTTTGCATTTCATTTACATCAATGGTATGTCTGTGTCACCGATTGTTTATTTCATTTGAAAAACATGAAGAGAACAGAAGGGGATAGAAACTCAACTAGCACGAAAAGGTTTCTATCTTTCTCATGCAAGTATGTTAATATCTCAAGGTGCTATGTGCATACTCAAAGCTGTTTTGACCGTAGATTCAACATCTGTTGTGTGAGTGCTATAACCAACATTAATCTGTACACCAAACATGTCAGGTTTTCTCACGCTCAGTTTTTCCTTAACAGATATGCAATATGACCATCATATTTTGCACTGACAAAATAAGTGCAAAAATTAACAGATGAGATAGCAACGTCTCATTTCAGAGCTCGAGTCAGACCAGCCAGAATGATTATGCAAATTGATATGGTTTTTCATTTACGAGCAAATGTGCAATACTTGTGATCGTGCAATGAAGCTGAGAAAAAGTGGAAAATGATATGTTATATTAGGATCATGAGATCACAGCATTCACGTATCTTTACATCTGCGTGTACATTGTAGATGCACATTGTGAAGTCAAAATGATACCATATTATTGTAAGAATGATACTTTGTGCTGCTCTTTCCAGGGTACTTCTGTCTTGGTCGGGCCTTGACCCAGTACCCAACAGACGGTACCACGGGTAACGTCTGTCCAGTCGGTCACTACTGTCCAGAAGGCTCTCCTGCAGCCCTGCGGTGCCCGGACGGCTTCTACAATAACATCACTGGCCGGGCGGAGTGTTTCACATGTCCGGCAGGTGGGTGGGATCTGTGGTTTATACTGGTGTTCTAGTCTTAACTTCAGAAGTGGTCTGAAGAATTTTATTTACTGTCCTTAACTCTTTTTGTGTAATTTGACATGGCTGATTGATGTATTTTGATACAACCTGTGTGTATTGTGATGTCATGTATTAGAGAGTTGTTGAATTGTTGAATTGTTGAATTAATGTTGTGATGTCATATGTAAGGGAGGTATTAAGTTGTACTTGTTATTCCGAAGCACCTCAGAGACAAGACTAATCAATCGGACTGGATGTGTAGGACTGCCTTGCTCACAGGCATATATACAGAGGTCAAGCCATTTTGTGGAGAATAGGAGACAGGGACTGTTGTAAGGGAGAATAGAATGAGAATCAGGTAAAGGGGTTTTGAAGTTGGTACGAGGAGAAGTATGAACCAGTAAGGAGGGGGGGGGGGATGTAAAATCATGGAAATAAGAGAGAGAAGTGATGGAGATTTTAGAATCTTGAATGATGAACCACGATATATCATACTTGTTCTGCAGGATACTACTGTGCTGATGGCCAGCGTCTCCTCGAATGTCCCCGGGGCCACTACTGCCCCCAGGGCACCGGGAGCAACGGGTCCATCCCTTGCCCTCGGGGGACCTACAACCCAGACCTGGGCCTCGCCTCCGAGGACCAGTGCCAGCCCTGCGCCGCTGGTTACTACTGCACCCAGCTGGGAGCCTTCTCCTTTGGCGTAGCCAACGCCTCGGCTGGGCCGTGTGATGCAGGGTACTACTGTCAGCTGGGTGAGTTGAGATTTCTAGGCATTCTTCATTTAAAGGTTCTTGGTTGCTGATTGAAGCTGACTGAGTACTTAATCCTTGAATGTGATGTGTACCGTATGTCCCCCCAAAAAGTACAATGGTACCCTCCGCAACGATAACTTTAAAAAAAGTGAATCAATCCAAATACAATTTCAGGGTATGAAACTGTAACTCATTGTCCACATCTTACAGAAAACCCCATTCGATTTGCTCCAGTGGTCAAAGAGAAATGAGGAATTTTGTAGAGCATGTCAGGAATCTCTTCCCTCCAAGTTCTGTCTATTATGTTCACACATTAATATGCAGTTCCAAGAGCATCCAAGTGCTAAATTTGGAAGAATCAGACTCATGACATGCTTTACAACAATCCACATTTCTCTGTGACTGCTTAAACGAATTGAATGGGGTTTTCTGCAAAATAGAGCTAAGATGTTATATTCTAAGACACTAAAGCAGCATTTAGATGGTTTAATCTTATTGGGTGTTATCAATGCGAAAATCTGATTGTAATTTTTTTTCTGGACATACTGTACAGGCGTGAATGTGAGTAACCCTGATGGGGAGACGAACAGTGGCATAGGTGGACCATGTCCCCAGGGCTTCTTCTGCCCGCAGCAAACGTCCGTCCCACAACCCTGCGTCAATGGAACGTACTCGGATGGCCTCTATCTCACCCAGCAGTCAGAGTGCACAGACTGTGATCCCGGTTTCTACTGCGGCACCTTCAACCTGACACAGCCGCAGGGGCCGTGTGACCCCGGCTTCTATTGCACCTATGGAGCTTCCTATCCTAATCCTCTTGGTGAGTGTTGCAATCCACTGTTAAAATGTAACGTGATGGACTGTGTTGTGTAGCTACAGAGTGAATGAATGGATGGATGAATGAGTGATTGAGAGAAGGATGGAAGGAGGGATTGATTGGCTAAATCCTTTGAGTGCCTTGAGTGCCGTTTGGTGCAGAAAACCCCATAGCATTGTACACACTGTCTGAAGTCTGGCACTGAAGGGGTTAACTGAACAACTTACAGGCAAACCAAACAGTATAGTGAATACTTTGGTGTATGAAAAACATGTAGACAGGAAAGAAGTGGTGGTACAAGTCTCAGACATGTTGAGATGATATATTTTATGTGTTTTAACAAGTAGGGCATCTGAAATCTTTAGCCATGTAATCATAGTCATTTGTTTTTTGATCATGTATTTCATTGTATGCATCTTGAGTATGAGGAGAAAAAAATCTTTTTATCTTGTGTGTGCAATCAAAGCCATTCTTTATTTTAAATACTAAAAGATGACTCACTGAAACTTCAAGTCTAGCAATACTTCAAAGGAAATCCCCCACCCCCCCCCCAAAAAAAAACAACCAAAACAGGATTTCCAAAAATTCTGCCTTATGCTTTTATTCTCTTATTGTCCTGTAGATGTTGAGGATGATATCTTTGGAAGGTTTTTAGAAGTATGGTATCAGAAACTAATCACTATATTAAACATGGTTTTATGTCGGTGTAGTAGCCGACATTCTGCCGTTTGATAACTGTCGGGGCATAATTGCATCAAATAGGGCCTTTTGTGCTGATAAAGTATAAGACATATCCACGTCCAAAGTACATGAAGGTGATGCATTTGACCAAGTCACATCAGCAACAAGGTCGTTCATGAAGTTACAAGCTCAGCCGTGTCGTGACCTTTGACCTCTCCAATCAAGCCGTGTTTCCCGATGTATCTCTCCTTCAGGTGATGACGATACAGGAGCACCGTGCCCCGTTGGGACGTACTGTGAAGCGGGATCCAGCGTACCCATCGGCTGCCCACCGGGCACCTACAATGAGAACACGCAGCAGTCGGAGTGCCTGGCCTGTCCGGCCGGCTGGTACTGCCCCGGCAACGTGTCCAACTTCAGGCCGTTTGACTGCCCGGCTGGCTACTACTGTCCCAATGGTGAGAGCGAGTGTTTGGCTTGAATATCTTACCTTTCATGTGGTAACCTCACTTTTGCAGATGTGCTTGTTGTCAGTGAAAACAACCAGTGATTTTTCAGGGGAAATATTAGACACTTTGATTGAGATGCTCCATGAAGAAAGATACATGCTGTACTGATATGGTGCAATTGAATAAGTACTTAAGCTTAACAATAAATCTAAACCTAAACACAGTGGTCTGTACATAAGTATTACCTTAGAGTAAGTAGTCACCTCGTATTGTAGCATATCATGCTACAGTTATTAATTATTGAACATGCTGAAAACAAGAGTCAAAAACTTGCATTGAGGGAACTTGGATTTTGGAAAAATTAGGAAGTACAATAAATGAATCTATGATTTGATATATGAATTTTAGTCTGCTATTGTATGTTACTTCACTATGCAAGTTTCTAATGGGTAGAATTTCATGCCATATATTTCACCCCTTCCAACAGGAACTGAGCATGCCTACCAGTATCCCTGTCCAAAGGGTACCTACCGGCCAGACCAAAACGGTCACTCCCTGGACGACTGCACCATCTGTGACCCTGGAAAGTACTGCGCCTATGAGGGTAACACCACCTACACCGGCGACTGTGATGAAGGTATGGGCACTCATTCAACGTTCATTCAAAATGATTGATGTTTACTTGTCCTATAAAGGTTGCTTCTTGTCTCATGCGATGGATGTTGTGTAGATAGTGTGTGATGCATTAATTATGCACTTATCCCTGCAAGTGTCTGCATTTCTCTAGGTTTCCTGACACATTGTTTTAATTCCTAATATGAATATGAGATACTCTGGACGATTCAAACACGTTCTGTAATACATTTATTATGCAAAGATCATTCTGAATACTGTATAAGCTGTTATTTTTGCGAGGGTTTAATTTTCACAAATTTTGCGAATCACAGTCGGATCGCGAATTTAAAGACATGCGAAAATTTCACGTTGCGTTAAGGTAATACTGCATTTACGATACCGTTGTGTCAATTGGGGAAAATGTCTCTGACCTCCTCATTTGCGAAAACATCTGTACGCGAAAATTAACAGCTTATACAGTACACAGGAATTGTCTAATTTTTTTCCCCATGGATATAAATGTTGCTGGTAAGTCACCGTTATCCTTCTATCAAATCTTCCAGACTGTTAGTATTTGTAAATTTGTTACCTGAGCCGTTCATAAAGCGAAAGAGCTACAAAAGTCTGAAAGTCTTTGGAAGTGGAGAATTATTCCTTAAAGGAATGATCCCTGACACATAATTTTGCAAATGTAAATTAGTCAACAGTATGTGAAGAGTTTGTTTATCTTCATAGCTGAATTAAACGCGTTTGTATATAAGATGTAGATACATGCTATGCTGCCAATTGGTCATGTGTTATTTTCTCGGGAAGACAATATTTTGAAAACTAACTTGTCTTCTGTTCTCATTTAAGATGTATGCAGGTTTTAGTATATGATTTGTTTGTTCCACTGCATGACCCAAATATATGGAACATACAAATCATAACGAAGTGAAGTCACTTGCAGTCATATGTTCCGTCAACCACTTAATCAATGTCAGTGTCCTATAAAAAACCGTGTCTCTCAATTTGCAACGTCTCCTGTCCAGGGTACTTCTGTATCCAAGGGGCGTGGACTGCCCAGCCAAACGACTTTGATAACTACACGGACGGCGACTGCCTCTGTCCTTCCATCACCACTGGAGGGCGCTGTCAACCTGGTTACTACTGTCCGCGGGGATCCAGTGAACCTCAGGAATGCACCGAAGGCAATTACTGCGACATTGAAGGTATGAACATGCCGTGTTTCATAAATTTTGCATCTATGGTGTTACCATGTGCTGTATTTGTAAGTTCATCAGAGAATGCTTTCTACATACCAAAGAATGTAGGTAGTACTAAGTAACTTGTCATGTTTGAGTGCAAAGTACAGGTCATTTTGTTTTACTTTGGGTTTGTTTGTTTTTTTCAATCTACCAGTTGGTTAAGTTTCATTAACACTGACAGAAGCACAGATACTGGCAAATGTATCCACTGCTGTCAGACGGACTCGCTAAAGTGTAAGATGCAATTTTGTTTCCTCTTTTAAGACCCAGTGGTCAGGACATCACCAAAATTTATTTCAAAATGTCTTCTTTGAATGTGACATACAGGTCTTGCTGATGTTGCTGGTCTGTGCATGGAGGGATACTACTGTATAGGTACGGCTGTCAGACCCGACCCGACCGACGGAATCACTGGAGACATTTGCCCACGCGGAAGATTCTGTGGTAAGATCCTTGACATAATTGCTTCATCTACGACTCATTTATATTTTATCATTGTGATTCGTATGTGGATAAATCAAGTCAATGATGAAGTTTCTAATGATCCAGCCTAGCCAGGAAGTGTAATCAAGTATTTTTCATTGAATTGTGCATTTACCAAGTAACTGGACCAGTAGATCAATACATAAAATACGAAAGAAAATTCAGCACTATCATCCCTTCCTATTATTTGAGAACATAATATGTGCATGTAAGTGTGAAGGAAAAGATTCAAGTGCTGGAAAGAGTAACTTTTTTTAATCATAACCTTTTTTTTTTTTCAGTGCACTATGAGAGGATCAGTCTTTAAGCTTGTTATTTTCAAATGGTGACAATTTTTGACAGATTTAATGCAGGGCATACCAGATATCAGTAAGTGATGGCTTGAACTGGGATTGGATTGGCTTCATTGGGATTGATGTATTCATTTCATTTCATGTATTTTCACTTTATAAAACGTGCATACATAAAATCATGACAATAATATGACAAATATAACATGACAATGTGACAAAACAAACAAGCAAACAAACAAGCAAAGTTTTTAGCCCGTTGAGGATGAGTCTCGAGTATACTCGGGCAAGCGTCGATGGGAAATGTGTGCTGTAGCAAAATCAAACCGTCCTCAACGGGTTAAGTGAAGGGGTTAATGAGAAGGCAATGGGCCTTATTTAAAAACAACCCCAGGAAAGTAACTACAGTGTTTCGATGCAAATTGCATGTACCTGAACCGTGTCTTTTCTCCTGTCTGGTGCTGTCTATATAGGCAATGGGACGGGCGCCAACCCATCCAGGTGCCCAGCTGGGACCTACTCCAATGCTACAGGCCTGAAGACAGAGGGCCAGTGCCTCCAGTGTACCCCGGGCTACTACTGTGAGGACCCCGGTCTCACGGAACCAACAGGGCCATGCGACGAAGGTGAGGATTGATTTAAGCAGTGGCAAGAATCCATGAAAAGAGAGGAAGAGAGCTCGTCTGGAAAGAATACTGTAAAAGTGGATATTTTCACGTGACTAATTTTTCACGCTTGGCCAGGTACGAAGAGTTTGGCGTGTTTTTAATTTCGCGAAATCAAGACATCAGCTACTGGAACATATGGCACGCAGAAATATTCGTGTGCTTTTATTTTCGCGCTAGCTTCAAGTTGCGTGAAATCCGCTCAGATGCTTTCCAAGAGATTCCATTGTACTGACAACGCTCAATACTACAACCTGTACGATTAATGGGTAAAATATGTAGCAAGTAATAAATTATATTAGCATAACATTGTCTCTACCTTAATTCATTCCCTCATAGGTTTCTACTGCCCTCTGGGCCAGTCTAGCAGTAGCCCATATCCCTGCGGAGAAGGCTACTACTGTCTGGAGGGCAGTGCCAACGAGACAGCCTGTGAATCAGGGACCTACCAGGACCAGACTGGACAGTCTTCCTGCAAAGTTTGCCATGGAGGTCTGTACAGAACTTCTAATCAAGATTTTATTTCATTTTTATCAGTATTGGTTTGTGTTCGTTTCCAAGTGTAATTGAACCTCTCCGAACCATAAGTACATTGTACACAGGGGAGTGCAGCTTTATAGTCACAAGGTACTCTCCTTTTCAGTATTAAATTTCACTGCATGAGATGTCCATGAGAGAAAGTTCAAAACAACTCTGACATTGTCAAGAACTAGTTGTACAGCGTTGTAGTCATTTGTATCTCTGCAGCTGGAAGTGTTTGCATTATGACATCATTCATGACATTAATTTTCAAATTTTCTCTTACACAGCAGGAGAGAAAATTGAAATGAAAATAATCACGGATATTTTACTGGATGCAATGTTTCAACACAACTGTATTTTCTTTTCAGTAGTGTGCATTTTGCTTGTTTAAGGGTCATACAAGTATGCGGTTAAGCACACAGATGTTTATTAGTGAATCTAGAGTTGTAAGTTGGAGAATTTCCTCGGGTTATTTACAGTGAAGTGTTTAAAGTGAACAACAGGAACAGAACTATGCAGTGCTCATGAGGAATGGATGGAATTCAGTGCATTTCTGAAGTATCCAGAGGTATGGTAGTTCTTTCTCATGTTAGATAGGATATTAACACGAGCTAAAGAATTATGGTACAGATGATGACATACTGATTTATGACCAGAGTGAAATACATGTAAGGTTATGTAGCTGTCCTGGAAGGTGTGTGACTTATCATGTCCATGTGGATTTGGGTTGATTTAAAGTCTGTTGTGTTCTATGTGTTTGTGACAGGCTACTACTGTGATGTCGGAGATGCCCCTATTTCTGACTTCACCATCTACGAATGCCCTGTGGGTTACTACTGCCCCAACGGCACCGAGTTCTCAACCCAGTATGCCTGCCCTGCGGGGACGTACAACCCCTTCACCCAACTAGAGCGAGTTGACCAGTGCCTGGACTGTCCAGCGGGCAAGTTCTGCGGCACCCCTGGTCAGGATTCTTGGACCGGCGATTGCCAGGCGGGATACTGGTGCATTGGGGCGTCCAGCAGTGCCACACCAAATGACGGAATGACCGGTGAAGAGTGTCCAGAAGGACGATACTGTGTGGAAGGTAAGATTCAGTCACTGGTCCACAATAGCGAGAAACTTAGGGTGTATCTCACTGGAGGAGACTTCGCTGTGACTGCCACGACTCATGTGACTTGAAAGACCCCAATGACTTGAAAGACCCCAAAAAATGGCATGCGCTCTCACCAAGAAGAAGACTTCAGGGCAATTTCAGAAATGTTTCCAATGATACAATGATTTATTTGTCCGGAAGTCACCGAGACGTTGCCGTAACATCTCTGAGATGTGTTTGGTAGATCGCCAGTGGGTCTCCGCAAGGTCGCAGAGACACATTTGAGTTTGAATTAACATTTGAATTAATCCACTCGACTTGGCCGCAACTACAAGGAGACCACGTGGAGATGTCTTTGTGACCTGCTGGAGACTGGAAAGAGTCTGTGAGAAAATCAAACATATTCGATTTTCTCGCTACTCCTGGAGACTTGGCTGCATTCCAGGAGACATTGCAGAGACGTCTCCATGACCACTCTGCAGCCGGGGAGACTCGAGTCGCCACCATGTTGCCAAGTAGTCTCCAGCCCAATGAGATACCCACTTAAGTCTCCTCTAGCAATGTAATGTTGTGCTGTTGGGTGGCGTTACATGGGTCCAACTCCACTACAAAGGCAGTGACATGAAGCAGAGGCTCTGCCTTCAGCGACTGTCAGGAAGACAACTGCTCGGGATTTTCTGATTTGAGCCCCAGAGATTCAGTGAACGTAATTTGAATAAATTGAATGATTATTATGGCAAGTGTACAAAACAATAATATGAATATTTATAACAAGGTACAATTGATATGTGACTCAGTCTGGTAAAGAGAGTTTGGGGGCAAAAGGAAAGTGATGTACAAGTTGTAGCATGTGCAGGTCATCAGGTGAAATGAACAAAAGTAGAGAACATGTATGGCAGTGGAAAACATAAGGGTTTTCCTTTGATTATCAGAGGGTCATGGTCTTTCCCTTGAAATACCTGTTGGAAAGTATTCATAATTTTTGAGGCACCCAGACAATCACAACTTCCTGACCCATCTTCACCCAGGTACGGAGGCACCAGAGCTGTGCCCAGTGGGGACTTGGTCTGACAGCAGGCAGCTAGAGCAGGCCAGTGACTGCTACCCCTGCACTGGAGGATTCTACTGTAACGGAACTGGACTCACCGCACCATCGGGACCCTGTAGTGAAGGGTAAGTGTCATACCTTGAGACAACTTCTGACAGAAGAATGATGATTATAATGATGCTTATGCATGTAATGATATCCTAGTGCTCTCTTGTGTTATCATGTGGGATCCTATGAATATGTAGTTCCAAACAAGTGTGTTTTAGAATCCTTGTTAGGAGGGGTCTGTGCCAAAGAGAGTGTATCTATTGTGGAACGCAGCTTGATCGCAACATGGACCGTGCACTTCATGAATAAAACACTTGAATGATGGATTTGTGTGTTCATCATCGCATGCATTGAGATTCTCTTGCTGCTTGAATATTTCATAAAGCTTGAACTTGAGACTAGGTATTACATTGGCCAAGTGTCCCAAAGCACAATGTTTGAAAAAGTATGTGTAGATGAGATATTAGATTATCATAGTACTGTGACACTAATGTAGTATCATAATTTCAAGTCACCTTTATACTCATAAGCTTGATACAAGTATATACAGTGTTACTCCTTCTGTAGTAAATATTTGCATTGATATGTGGAATTTCCATTGTGAAATCAAAGTTATTACAAAAGGTTATGGCATCAAGTCATTGGAAACTTTGACAATCCTAAAAATTAGTTTCATTGGGAAAGAATTACTAGAAAGAGAATGTATTGAAAAGTATGACTGAAAACCTGTTGTATATCCTCCCTTTCCAGTTACTATTGCTCGTCCAACTCCTCCACTCCTACCCCTGAGGATGGCGGTCTCACCGGTGACCCCTGCACTGCGGGCCACTACTGCCCCGGCCAGACCCCATCTCCTATCCCCTGCGAGGCGGGCACCTACACCACCACCACCCACCGCAGCGAGTGTGACACCTGTCCAGCTGGCTCCTTCTGCACCACAGGCTATGAACCTGAAGATTGCCCACACGGTATGTCCAAGTCTCACTTAACCTCATTCAGTACTCCATATTAAACCTCTCATAATAACTACTTCCAAATGGTTGCAGACCCGAAAGCTATATCGAGTGCTAATTGAGTGATTTGATTGGAAAATAAAGAAAGTAATACACAATATAGTTATTTAGAATTAAAAGTTTGATATCTCCAATGAGAAAATATAACTGCTGAATAAATTGATTTCAAAATACCCTTTTTGTTACAACAAGACCTTCGCGCCACCATGGTACATCAATTGCTGGTAACCCTTTTTATGCCAGGGACTTTGGACAGTGTGTACAATGCTATAGGTGTTTTCTGTGCCAATCAGTACTCAAAGCTCATAAAGGGTTAATAATCTACCCCACATCTCTCCACACCCTAACAGGTTTCTACTGCCCTGCCGGAACCGGTTACGACTGGCAGCCGTGCCCCACAGGAACCTTCAGCAACATGGCTGGGCTGGCCAATGAGACCCAGTGCACTCTCTGCTCACCGGGCAAATACTGCTCCCAGCTGAACGCTACCATGGTGACGGGAGACTGCGACCCCGGCTACTTCTGCACGGAGGGCTCGGATACAGCCACACCCGAAGTCACCTTCAAAGGTAGCATATAGCTTGGTCTCCCAAAGGCTTGCTTTGCATAGGAACTATTCATGTTTGTTTTCAACTTCTTCTACATGGAACTTTATCAGTATTTGAAAAATGTATTTAGATTTCTGCGGGATACCGGGTCACCAGGCCACCATTAATGACAAGCCGTGCACACAGTATACACCTGGCCTTGATTGTAGTCCAAAAAAAGAAGGTGCACTATATGTTTAGCACCTTCTCACTTTCAGTGTAGGAGTTGCAACCACTGTGACACACTATAAAAGTGGCGAGCAATTACTGTATCCACCAACAAAAAGAAGAGATTTTCTCTTGACGTTTAACAACTCCAAATGATCGCTGCAAAAGCTGCATACACTGTGTACATTGCAAAACTGGTTTATGACTGAAATGTGTTTAAGAAGGATTTGATGCTTGATACTTCATACATACAAACTTCTGTTTACAGGTGTGGCCGGAGTGTGTCCCGAGGGATCCTACTGCCCTCTGGGTTCGGACACACCCACTCCATGTCCCAGAGGTACCTTTGGCAACCAAACCAAGCTGACCAACTCGGTGAGTCTAATCTTCAGTGTGTCAAATTTCAAAATATTTATTTTTTTAGAAATCATAATTTTGCTTATTGATAGTTTTTTTAATGATGGTAAAAGATTTTAATAATGATTAATAATTGTTCTTGATAAATTATAAGATAATTGTACTATAATGTTAGATATAATACAAACACAGATTTGGCACTTGATCGTTCTTGTGTAGTCTTAGGTCCTAAGGCAAGTGCCAACAGTGTTTTTGTATGTTTTTAGAGAAAAAGCATTTTCTGTACTAACTATTTCATAATAATGTGGATTCAAATATTGTAATGACTTGTTACAATGATGTGTCATTCTTCAATTTCAAAATTTAGCACTGCCGTCAACAATTTATGTCAAGGCTGATGTAACAAAAATAGAATACTGCCTCCGTAAATTTATTATGTTTTTGTTAAATGTTATTTCTATGTGTGCAAACTGATATTTTTGAAAAGGGATTGGAAAGATGCGTGACAGCACACATTGTATAAATATAATCTTGTTTTGATCTGAGCAGACGGAATGCACCCAGTGTCTGTACGGTCAGTACTGTGAGGAAGAGGGCTTGACTGCCCCCACTGGACCATGCTACGCCGGTTTCTACTGCCTCCGCGGTGCAAGGGACCCCAACAACCCCGTAGTGGATTCCACCAGCGGGCCCTGCCCAGAGGGGCACTATTGTCCCAACGGCACCTCCTACCCGCTGTCCTGTGAGGCGGGCACCTACAACAACCAGACTGGCCAGTCAGAGTGTGACCCATGTCCAGCAGGGTATGTCCTACTAGAAAGCAAGTTTTTGCCAAGAAGTCCGTCTGTCTATCTCTCTCTATCTACCTATCTTCCTATCCATCCATCTATTTATCTATCCAAATATCTACACTCTATCTATCTATCCATCCATCCATCCATCCATCTAGTTGGCTAGATCTCAATTCACAGCTATCTATCATTTGTCTGTTTGTGTTCTATATATATCAGTCTGTTCATCCATCCCTCCATTTATCTATCTATCATCTATCTGTCTATCTCTCTACCTATCTATGTATCTTACTATCTGTCTATCTAATTTATCTATCTGTCCATCTGTGTTTCTGTCTGTCCATCTATTTATCCATCTGTTTATGTAATTATCCATGAATCCATCTAAGATAGGACAATATAATTCAGAACATTTTATAGTGCTAATAATTTTAAGAAAAATGTTCCCGAAATAACCCCTCCCCTTCAAGAAGGATGGACTCCCAGGATAAGAGTTATGGTCAAGCATTTTCTTTTGTGCTGGTAGTGATCTAACCTTCAACACCCCGATTTAGCATAGCATTAAAACATTGCCACTTTCACGTCGCCTGTAAAGAAATTGAGCTCTAAAGCCTAAAATACATTATATGTGCGAGGTATAGAACACATACCATTGTACTAATGTCCAAATGTGTGGTGTAAACGTATCCTCTTCTGTTTTTGCACCGTGCATGTAGTCTTGCCCACAAGATCTCATTAACTAGTTGATAATCTAGGTCTTCAACTCTGTCCAGTTGGTGTCATGTAACATCGTATGTATGTGTTCCTCTAGATACTATTGTGAATCTGGAGATGTCCTGTACACTGACACGCTGTGCCCCACCGGTCACTACTGTCCCGAGGGCACCATGTCGGCCAACGAGTTCCCTTGCCCCGCGGGCTACTACAATGACTACGAGGGCAAGCAAGAGTTAGCAGACTGCAAACCTTGTCCACCAGGTATGATGTACTGACTGTATACACCATGGAGATCCTAAAGCATAAAGCACCACCTGTTAGATGAATATGATAGACTTTACAAGATGAATATGCTTAAAGTGTTGTAAAGTAAATCCCAAACCATGTTACAGTATGCACACTCTTCCCATAAAGCCACAGGTCTTTCTCAACATGACAATTTATTTTACAGGGTACATGTTAGAGTAGATTTCCTTTAGATAATAATAATAATGATAACAGTTCTCTCCATCCAGGCTCAGCTAAACCCAGGCAGTGTATGAAACTTGACTATACTATGCTTTGCAGAGCATAAGGAACATATATACTATATCCTCAATTCTCTGTTTGTGTGTATGTGTGATATCTGCATGTATCTACTGATGTTTTTGATGTGACTATGGAATCATTGGGTCTTTAGGGCAGGGGCAGTTATTTATGACTTGATGAGACTATTTAATTGTTTTGAGCAATTAAAAGCAGCATCTCAGTAAACAAAGTTTTGTTTGACATTGACCTCCCACTACAGGGCAGTACTGTGCGACTCCAGGACTGGCCAACTCTACCGGTCTGTGCGCGGAGGGCTGGTACTGCATCCGAGGGGCGTGGTCGGACACGCCCACTGACTATGGCTCCAACAACATCACCGTCTCTTGCTTCTGCCCCACCAATGCCACCGGAGGCCAGTGTGAGCCGGGAGAGTTCTGCCCCCGTGGCTCCATTGAACCATCTCCCTGCACCCCAGGTAGGGGATCCCCCCTTTTCTCTTGTCCCCTCTCTCTCCTCTTCCATGTCCCTTCCACCCCATTGCTTTCTAGTCTCTAATGTCGCATTGTTCTAAGAAATCATAAGATATCACTGTCCCAACAAAATGTTTTTATCCTTTATCAGTAAGAATATAATGACAACTTTTCCCCTCTCTCAGAAAATGGGATTATAAAGAAATTCTTGGTGTAAGGAAGTAGAAATTCAAGTTGCAAAATCATCATCTTAGTATATCTTTATGTACTTTACTGTTTGGACACAACAAAATTTTGGTATAATGAAGTAAAAGTGCCAGTCCCAATGACTTGATGGGAGTCGCCTGTATTTGTTGACAGTCTCTCTTGATCGTTATGCACGATGAACTGTCACATCACATTACATGTGAAGATAAAACCTTAGTTTTTCGTATCAAAATGATGTGACATATTTCTCATCAGGCCAATTCATAGACAATGAAACCATATAACAGACATTTATTTCAGCCAAAGTCTTCTAGATCTAGTGCTTCAAGGGTACAGTTCCTTAATCAGTGTGTGATTGTTTGTCGTCCATCACTTCAGGCTACTACTGTGAAGACCCAGGCCTGGCCAGTGTAACGGGGCCATGTGACGCCGGCTACTACTGCATTCTGGGAGCATTGGTGCGAGATCCGACGGACAACATCACTGGTGCTGTCTGCCCGGCCGGTCACTACTGTCCGGTAGGAACGTACGACCCCGAGCCATGTCCAGCCGGTTACTATAGCAACACCACAAGGAATACAGATATTGGAGACTGCATGCCATGCCTGCCAGGTAAGACAAGAGAAGATGGGACTGTTATGAGAAAAGGGATGGATTGCTTTCATTTGAATGAAGAAGTACAGTGTAGAAGAAGGGGGGGGGGGAGAAGATGAAGAAGACAAAAACAAAAATAAAGAGAGAGATAGAAAAAGAATGAGAGAGATTGCGAGCAGCCATTTATTGATTGTTCTCGATTATGAATTATTTGTATTAAAGAGACATGGAGATTTTGGGGTTAGGTAATGCTGCTTTTAGTCAGTCTAATGTACATACCACCTGCTTGAAGATTCAAGTATTTCAATGTGAGATGTGTTAACACTAGACTGGAATATGTGTGAATTTGTCGGTTATTGTGTATGCCTTGCTTCTGAAAGTGGTTATTTAATCGGGAATAAAAATCGTATATGTACATATCATGTGCCTGAAAATTCAAGTATTTTTATTTAAGATGTATAAACACCAAACTGTAAAATGCTTGGATTTGTCTATTATTGTGTATATGTTGCTTCTTAAACATGTTCTTTGATTGGGGATTAAAAGCAACATTTGGAGTAAGTGTGTATATCTCGTGGTGGAAAAATGGGAGAAGTGTTTGAACTTTTCATATAAAACTTTTGAAGTGTTTGAACTTTTCATATAAAACAAGTTCCTACAATGTCTGCATCTGACCATCTCCCCCAGGCTACTACTGTGAAGGGACAGGTCTCCCAGAACCCACTGGGCCCTGTGCAGCCGGCTACTACTGCCCTGGAGGTCAGAACACCTCCCAGCCTACAGAGTATGTCTGCACCCCGGGTCACTACTGTGAAGTGGGGAGCCCCGCCCTGTCGTCTTGCGCCTCTGGCTCCTACCAGGATGACTTCGGACAGGTGAGAATGCCCCGCCCTCATCACCTCTCTCTCTCTCTCTCTCTCTCTCTCTCTATTACAACTAATATAAAATCAGAACTGTTCGTGTGCACTTCCATTTTGCAATAGCCAAGATTAGCGAAGTCAAAATGCACGTAAAAGTTTGTGTTTACACTATATGCATTGGCTGTATGTTTATCACATTTTCAAGTTATCCATGTTTCGAGACAGTTTTTCCCTCCCTTTAATCAGCGTTTGATTGATGAAAAGAAAAGTTTAGTTGTATAGTTTGCTTCGCCGAAAGACATGTACTTGATGCTTGCGTGCACTATCACTTTGTTATCATTTGTTCAACACGCGATGAAGGTTTGCGGAAGTATTTTTCTGTTTACCTATCATGTAACTACAAAGGTCTTATTCGTACACCATACTTACGAGGAATGCCATTTGTTTGTTAAATTGAATGAAGCAAACCATTGTAGGAGTGGGTTTTTGCGGGAGGTATTACTTTTCTTACACTGATGTCAGTATTTCTCACATTGAAGTCAATATTTCTGACACTGAAGTCAATATTTCTGACACTGAAGTCAGTATTTCTGATATTGAAGTCAATATTTCTGTGCTCATCATGCTCTCCCCTCCACTAGGATTCCTGCAAGTCCTGTCCAGCTGGTTTCTATTGCGACGCCACATTGCAGAACGACTCGTTCTGTCTCCATGGCGTCCAGAACCCGCAGCCGTGTCCAGCTGGTCACTACTGTCCGATGGGCACCAAGTACGCGGTGGAGTTTGGCTGTCCGAACGGGACATTTAGTGACCAGCTGGGTCTCCAGAGTGCTGGGGACTGTACCCCCTGCTCAGGGGGGATGTACTGTGACCGGGAGGGGCTGACCGCACCCTATGGGGAGTGTCAAGCGGGCTACTACTGCCAGTCTGGCTCGTCCTCCCCAACCCCAACAGATGGAGTCACTGGGGATATATGTCCAGTCGGGACATTCTGTCCAGTGGGGTCCAACAAGACATACGACTGTCCACCTGGAACATATAACCCCACTGAAGGTTGGTTAAATCACATGCAGTTGGTATTCTCATCATCATAAGTGCCTCTTTTGCTGCCCTCATAAGTATCTTTAAGATGGTGGTGATGATGACCGTGATGATGACCGTGATGGTGACGGTGATGATGACGGTGATGATGTTGATGATGATGTTGATGTTGATGATGATGATGATGATGATGATGTTGATGATGATGATAACAGTCTATGCCAGTATAAAATGTGTATTTTGAATCTTCTTGTATCTAGTAAAGCCTTTTACATGTATGTTAGAGAAGGAAGAGACATTCATTGTGGAGGGAGTGTTTTCTTCTTCTTTTTTTTTAGGTGATACGCTATCAGCGTATCACCTATTGTGATTGTCAAAATCTCTCTTTATTTCTTTTTATTCTTCTTTCTTTCTGGACAATTTTGTGTCATCAATATCTCAAGAGTGACATTACAGAATGACATGACATTTTCAGGGAACATGTCTCATGACAATATCTAGCCACAATAAGGTTTTCATGACAGTAACATGTCTATGACGTCATCTAGGCGCCATTTTGTGATTTTCGGACCATGTTACATGATCGATCATAACTTCATAAATAAAGGTCATTTCTGTATCATTTTCGGTGGACATTAAGTTCAGGTCACGCTCTATCTTACATTTTAATGCTAATTACCTAGGACATTATTACGCGCGCGTACGCGCGCGTCAAACTTTTAAAAGGCTCAAAACAACTTACCAATGGGAAATCTCGAAGTTTCAGACAATTTTAAGCGTTTCGCGCGTTCGCGTCCGTCCGCACATTTTCGCGCGTAGTGCGCGTAAGCAACATGAAAATGCACATTTTTTGACAGATTTGGATTCCTGATACATTAAGCAACAATATCCATTGATTTCCGATCAATTTTGACCTATAACAAAGGAATGCGTTGGCGGCAAAGTTGAAATTTCGTGTGCGCGTCTATGTGCAAATATAGCGAAAAACATGTCTTTGTTTATTTCGCCATAGCTCTTTAAAACGTCTGGTTACCCTATGTTTTTATTGCATATTACAAAAACATATGAATTGGAAATAACGTTTCAAGCATCAATATCTCCATGAATACATTATGACGTCATCATATCATCATCTGAAATAAAAAAAGTGGAATTAAATTTTTTAAGGTACTGTTTCTGATATTCATTTGCTCGTATCTCTGTTGTTTAAGCTCAATATTATCCCAAATTCAGATATGTTGTACTTTGAACATTTGCCTTTCAAGTCCATGTCATAGTTTTGAAATTTGATGACGTCATCATGCTTTAAATTGTGTTTAAAGGTAAAGACGCAAAATCGGACAAGTTTACGTGTTATGTCTATGGGAGGTGATTTTTTTAGAAACCATGCATTGACTTGACAACGTTTAAGCACCTTTATCTCAGCTGATTTTGCTTCATTTCCTCTGAAACTTAAGTATGTTGTAGCTGTGACAATAATCTGCAGTAATCATGCATTTTATGTTTTGAAATCTCCTCATGAGGTTGACAATTTTGCAATTTAAAACTGAAAATGAGAATGGAATGCGGACGAAACGATTCCTGATTCATCTTTCACGTACATAAGTTTACGTTCCTCTAATTTTCTCGTCGAGACGAATGGCCGAGCGGTTAGAGGCGTCGTCTCAGAAACCATGAGGTTGCACACGTACGGGTTCGATCCTCACAAGAGCACGAAAGAAAATAATTATTATTTTTTTTTTACTTTTTTTTTCTTCAATGGAGTACTACACCTTCGTCCATGTAGAAAACACGTTTGCATGTAAACACACCTATACGCACACACTCACACAGTATACCTTTGTTTTGCGTTGGAGACTGCATTACTTCGACTGCTGCAAAATTTTGCAGGCTGGGCTTTTCAAACTGATATAGTATATTGTAACAAAATGAAATTTGTTCATATCAATTCAGTAACACAATGTAGTCGTGGTTACTTTGTGCTTATTTACACATGTAACAAGCTATACATTGTAAAAAAGGTATTTGCATTATTCCTTTAAGTCAGTCTTCTGTATTGATGATTATTTGTCAATTAGTGGTTTTTGTGGAGTTTCAGATAGTGATAAAAAGTATGAATGATAAGTGCAGCGATAATTCCTACAGTAAGTTCAAAGTTGTGTTACAGATGTTTGATACATACATTTAGCATTGTGTGTGTGTGTGTGTATACGTGTGTATACAGGTTGGCCATATGACACATTCTAGACAATTAATCTTAATTAGCAAACGTGATCAGCTATGGAACTGAATATGGTACTAATGTATGATGTTAATGATTCTAATTAAACTGTGACGAGTTTAAAGGGATAGCATAACTGTGTGTAAAAATAAGGCAATTATAAGGAAATTTTAGGGGAATTTGATAACCATGCCTATAATAATTTCATACAGGTACTAATACCTGCCTCTTATTTGTGTGATAGATTGTCATGTCAATAGCAAACTGACAACGTACGATGAATGTGTTATATATTGAACAACTGTCTTTCAAGTCCATAATGTTCCTCATATTTTCTTGTCGAGACGTATGGCCGAGTGGTTAAAGGCGACGTCTCAGAGACGTGAGGTTGCGGGTTCGAACCCCACAAGATCACGAAACAAAATACTTAGCTATTTACTGTTTTTTTTCCTCAACTTTGTATTACATATTCGTCCATGTAGAAATCACGTTCGTATATAAACGCACCTATACACACACACAGACACACACACACGCCATATCCCTCTTTTTTGTGTGTTGGAGACCACATTGCTTCGACTGCAGCAAACTATTGCAGGTTGACTTTGTCAAACCGATCATAGTATGTAATGACGACGACTGAGGTGTTGTCCTTTGAACAATTGTCTTTCAAGACGATGTCATTGTTTATTAATTTGATGACGTCATTACACTGAAAATTATGATTAAAGGCAAGGTATCAAAACCAGCCGATTATAGGTTTTATGTCTGCGGGACGTATTTTTTCCAAGTTGCCAGAAATGGCATAGCGACCTCAGTCGTTACAAGGCCGCTTTTCCGTTTAGCAATGCAATAGATGTTCACACGGCCACGTTAGTTGAGTGGGCATTGACTTTCCCCCTGTTATATCTATACGTTGTTTTTTTTTTTTTTTTTTTTGTCTTACCATTTCCGTGGATGACCCGTGGCCGAGTGGTTACAAAAACGGTTTCGCAAGCACGCTCAATATAACTTTAAGGTGCCTATATTACATTCTTTTCTTTGTCGATCACAGATGACTGTCATCTGATGACCACAAGCGTATCACCTAACTCGTCCTCAATGTGACGAGTTTTCATGTCTCGTTTTCTTTTTTTTTTGCAGAAACTCCTTTCTTGTTTTGATTTGCATGATTAACTTATTTGTTTTATTTACAAATTAGAGTAGTTTAGAAAGTACATTGTATTTAGTTTGCTCACACTCATGTGTATGTATAAATATATCTATAGATAGATAGATAGATACACATAGATGTTAGAATTGAAGATTGCAAATCTGTCGAGCATTATGAGTATGTGCTGTAGATATCAAACTTATGATGTTCAGTGTGAGGAACTTCACGGTTTGGTTTGTACTTAGTTTTGAGTAAAATTAATGTGATTTGTAACCTGTGGATCTGGAGAGACAGGAAATGATCATTACTGTTCTCTTGTGCTTGTGTCAAAGGTCGTGAGTCAGTGGACCAGTGTCTGGGCTGCGAGCCAGGAGAGTTCTGCCCAGAGTATGGCATGAATGCAACAGCTGGTGACTGTGATGCAGGGTTCTACTGTGCGGGCAACGCATCGGAAGCCTCTCCAACAGATGGTACCACAGGTAGGCGTCATCAACAATAGTTAACTCATTGAAGACTAGTCCCGAGTATACTTGGGCAGGTGTCTATGGGGAATGCTTGTTAGCAAAATCAGTCTGTCCTCAACAGGTAAAGGAAGCAAAAGAGAACAAAAAATTGGAGTTGTAAACAAATGCACCTCTTTTGTCGTAAGAGAAGAAGTTTATAATACAAAACATGCTCTCAGTGCAATATTCGTCTGACTGAGATAACGATATTCTACCCCCCCCCCCCCAGCTCAAGCGAGGATGTAACAGTACCAAACAATACATTGATTTCAAAGATTGAAATACATGGAAGATGAGACTAAATATGGCTCTAAGGATACTCTTGTTGACATATGCTGTTTTGCTTGGCAAAACTGTGGTCATTATCATGTTCTGACCAACCTTTCTTTTTCCTCTCTTCTCTCAGGTGACCAGTGTCCAGTTGGCTACTACTGTCCAGCTGGCTCCCCACAGCCCATCCAGTGTGAGCCTGGCACCTACACCGACACGCAGCAGAATGAGAACTGTCTCCAGTGCACACCAGGGCATTACTGCATCACAGGGACCAACCCGCAGGTACCGATGGGAGACACCCTGGTCTCTTATTCTCTTGTTGCTCCATGAATTTTTACCATGGACAGATTATGGTGATGATGGTGTTAGTGATGATGGTGATGATGGTGACAATGATGGTGTTGACAGTAGTGATGATGTTGGTGATGGTGATTATCAGATGATAGTTATAATGGTCATAATGATAATGGTATTGGTGATGATGATGATGGTGGTGGTGATGACGGAGGTGATGATGGTGGTGGTGTTAATGATGATGAAGATAATGATGATGATGGTGATGGTGGTGGTGATAATGATGGTGATGATGATGATGATGATAGTGATGATGGTAGTTAATGAAGATGGTGATAATTCTGATGATGGTAGTGTTGTTGTTGGAAGTAATGGCAATAGTGGTAAAGATATGAATACAAAAATGATGGCAGGATACTGATGATTATTGTCATTTTCATTGAAATAATAATGACAGTTCTAATAATGACAATGATGATTAATGATGGTAATACCAGGGTTACATTTAATCAGAACAAGATCTCTAGAGATCTGCTATAGACGTGGATATAGTGATGAGTTCGTTATCGGACTTTCTAATGGCTTTCCTGTTCTGTGTCCAAGAGGGGTAAAGGAATCACTTCACTTTATATCCCCAGGACTGTCCGGCCGGTTTCTACTGCCCAGAGGGAACGGGCCACGTCTGGCAGGGCTGCCCCATGGGAACCTTCAGCGCTCAGACTGGCCTGGCTAACGTCACGCAGTGCACGCAGTGTACTGCTGGATTCTATTGTGACCAGCTTAATGCCACCACAGAGTCAGGTAAGACCTTGGTCAGCTTGCATCATCAAGTTCATGTAAATAATTATTTTCTTATGTATTTAAAGTTTTCTTCCCTTTTATACCAAGCATTCTGATAACCACTCAAAAGCCATTTTGCTTTCCCTCTTTCATAGACTTGCCTTTCAATTAGCAAAGCAGCAATTTACGTATTTATGAGCAGTCTGGCTTCTCCCAGTGAAAATGTACTTATATGTACCAAATTCAATGATTTTTCACAACTCTACATGTTGGAAAAAAAAATCTTTGATATTCAAGAATATAATGTAAATCCTTATTCATAATAAGTACATTGTACTGAGACATAAAAAAGCTGAAGGTATGGTATGTGTTCAGATCGCACTTACATCACAACATGCATGCCAGTCAGTCCCTCAGTCTTTTTAGCATGGAATTTTCGTGAGAGTTCATGGTGCCGAATGTATGACCAAAAGATGGCGCCCTTTAGACTACTCACTGTGCTTCCATCAAGAGCAAGACTCTGCAGTAGCAGGATATAACCTTCTTCACAAAGTACGTCGAGGGATTGTATAGTTTTGGTTGAGACCTAATTTCAGTTTTCTAGCATTTTTTGGTGAGATAATGAGAAACCTCTTATGGAATATGAAAGAGCATGGAATTCCATGAGGAATTCAATGTTTGTTTGATGAAAATTGGTTTTGAAATGGCTGAGATATCCAAAACAGAGCGATTATAATAAAGTGTGGGACCCACCTTTTATTACGATTGCTTTGCTTTACTTTGTTTTTGGATGTTTCAGTCATTCCAAACTTGATTTTCATCAAATAAAAATTCCTCTTAAAATGATATGCTCTGTACTATTTCTTAAGTGTTTTCTTGGTATCTTGCAAACAGTTAAAAGCCCAATTCTCATCTCCACCAATACTGTACCATCCCTATAATGTGTGTGTTTGTGTGTGTTGGTTTACAGGGGCGTGTGCCGCTGGTTACTACTGCCGGAGTGGCTCTGACTCCCAGTACCCCAGTGAAAACTCTGCCGGGGATGCTGGGGTCTGCCCCGCAGGGTACTACTGTGAAGCTCAGACAGGGGAGCCCGAGGCTTGTCCCGCATCGACCTTCAACAACGAGACAGGAGCAGAGGGCCTCGCCCAGTGTCAGGAATGCTTGGAAGGTGGGGGATGGGCTTGCTAGGAATTCCACATTCAAGACAATTCTTCTTTTAGTTATCATAAATTTGGCACCATATGTAACATAAGAAAAAAAAGGTGATATATCTGCTTGTGTGCTGTATTGGGGATAGCACACCTACAGTTAAGGTATTATGAAAGGAGCAGGACTAGGGTTTCTTATACCAAAGAGTTAGGGCAAAGTTGATACCCTTTTAGTAATAAATGATGTATAGACACAGTTTTTGTGACATTTTTGCATTGTGTTGACTTTGCCATAATCCATGTTTTCATACCATTCTCTGCAAGATTCTGAAAATCTTTGTAAACTTTGAACATGAGGCACCAGGTACAGTATGTATAGGCAATGGATTGATAGAATCCTTTTAGATGTGTACCATATATGGTGAACAGTTTAGTTCATTGACAAGCATGGGGGAAATGCGTTGCGATTAGCAAGAGGGGAGGTATAAACATCCAAAGCCTTTGGACTCATTACACATTGAAAATTTGTTTTTGTCGCCAGGTTATTACTGTGAGGTTCCTGGCCTCGGCTACCCCAGCGGAGAGTGCGATCCAGGCTTCTACTGCCGCCGCGGCTCAAACTCCTCCAACCCGAGTGTCGCCACGGCAACGGGAGGTCCCTGCCCCGCGGGTTCTTTCTGCATCGCTGGGAGCAGTGACTACGTGCTCTGCACTCCTGGTTACTACCAACCCAATGAGAGGGAGGACAGCTGCCTGGATTGCCCCGCCGGCTATTACTGTGAAGAGGGCAGCTCCAACTTCACCATCTGCCCCAAAGGTAAGAGGATACACATCTGACTCACAACTGGATCAAGAGGTTGCACTGATAGTGTAACTCTCTTTTTTACTGGTATGTTATTTGGAGGACCAGGAGAGAAATATGACCTGACATTTGAACTGCTGGACAATCCTTGGGGGTCACGACACCATGTGTATAGGTGTGCACTTGCACTTGCACTTGCACTTGTTGGGAGCTCATAGGTCATTATGATGATAGTTCTGAAATTTCATTGCTTGGTCTCATTTGTATTTCATTAGTTATTGATATGTTTATGTAGTATTTAATGCAATTCATTTCAAAGTGTTGAATTATTTTCTTGTCCTCACCCTTCCCAAAATAATGAGCAGGAATTTGTATACTACATATTTTGACAAAAAGTCATCTTCTGGAGATAGGCAAGGATCATGTTTTTATGTGACACTATGTTTCATGAGACTGATAGAAATTGCATTTTTGCCACACACTAAGAAACAAACATCTTAAAGAATTCCCTTTGAAACATTTTTCATTGTCTCTATAACTGCATTCTGTTGCTTTCTTGTACATCGCAGGCCACTTCTGCCCTCAGAACACCGAGTTTGCCGCACAGAATCCCTGCAACAACGGCACCTACAACAACGCTACCGGGGGCCAAGATGTTAATGTCTGTGAGCTGTGTCCGCCCGGCTCCTACTGCCCCAACACAGGCATGGAAGAGCCAGCAGGGCTGTGTGCCGAGGGCTGGTACTGTATCCTGGGAGCATGGAAGTCCATGCCCACGTCTCTCGGCAATGATACAGGTTTGTTTGCCTTGGGGCACCTTTTGGCTGGCTTTGGTGTGAGAATAGTGTGTAAAATTTGTGCCTGAGATTTCTTGTAAGATGTGTTACTTGAGATGTTTGATAAATGATATGTGCATCAGGTTAAGTTTGTAAGATTTGTTTTGTGACGTGTGGGTAAGATATACATTGTACATTGTATCTTTATGCAGGGCTCGACACTAACAGTGGCCCGGTGACCTGGGGCCACCAAAAACGCACGTCGGGCCACCAAAATTTAAGAAATGAAGAATTTGGTGGCCTGATCGGGCCATCAAAAAAGGTCCCATGTTTGTCTTTGGGCCACCAAAAATAAAAGTTAGTGTGGAGCCCTGCTTTATGGGATGTACAAGTGTATGTGAGAAATTTCTGTGAATTTGTGCTTGAAATTCGCATATGTAAAATATTGGTACACGTGCACATATTGTGCTTAAAGATTTATGTGTCAGGAATTTTTCTGTAAGAGTTTTTCACATGATTGATGTAAAAGCATTGTTTGTGATATCTGTGCATGAGATTTGTGTGTAATGTACCTATGTATAAACCACTACCTTTGACTTTCATGTGTTTGCTTCGCACAGAATTTGACTGCGCCTGTCCAAATCAGACCACCGGTGGACGTTGCCTGGCCGGAACCTACTGCCCAGCTGGGTCGTCTCAACCTACCCAGTGTGACCCAGGTATGTGACTTGGCTCAGTGATATCTTGTTTCATTTGATATGAAGTGAAGTGATTTGATTTGATTTGATCCAATCAAAGGAAAAATTTGAAAAAAAAAAAAACCCTGCTGTGCTGCTTTGATATTGCTTACACTTATGTAAAATGGACTTTCATTCATAGTGTGGTTTATTCATAATCATGACATACAAATAGTCACTATTACCTTTTGACATTGTTGTTGTTGAGTTTTTTGGCGCTTCTCAGTCAAACCTGACTATTTACGCCACTCTGTACGGTGAGTTTGTTCTGCTTGTACAGTGGCCTGAGCTTTCATTGTTGGTACATTTTTCCTTTTCTTTTTGTCATTTTTTTAAAAATAATTATGACATGTTTTCATTAACCCTTTATGTACCCAGACACTTAGTTTAACTTGCCAAAGTTTTTTTAACAGCATTCAGTAATAATAATAATAATAATAATAATTGATATGATTTATATAGCGCCAAATCCACTCTGCAGAGTGCTCTAGGCGCGGAAGGAAGAGAAAGTGAAGGAGATAAAGGACATACAAATATCAAGTACATGTAATAAGTAGTCAAATTGAGGCTTTAAACAAGTGAGTTTTTAGACTGCTTTTAAAGGAGTCTGATGAAGAACAATTTCTTACGGCTGAAGGTAAGTTATTCCATAAGGTGGGAGCAGCATGGCCAAAGGCACGTGTGCCCCATATTGTAGTGAATCTTGGAATTATCAGAGAACCGGAGTTGGATGAGCGTAAAGATCTAACAGGGATGTAATTATGGAGTAAGTCAATGTTATACTGAGGAGCAGTGCCCTGAATACAATGAAAAGTCAGAAGTAAAATCTTAAAAATAATGTGATCTTTAACTGGTAACCAATGAAGTGATCTCAAAATAGGGGTGATGTGAGTGTGTAATCCATCCAAACCCGACCTTATTGTAGATTAGCAAGCTCATTCAGGTGTAACAATACACCTCAGTCCATGGTAAGGCCACGGTGACACAATAGATATTAGGGAGTTTAGACAATCTTTATTCATTGATAATTTCCAGACATCGGTACATATTGGTAAAGAAAGCACTCCAGCGTGCGTGCCAGTCTCTGAGCAAATCACAGTAAGGGTTAAATGATGTGTTATACCTCCCACCCAGGTTCTTACTGTCGCTATGATGAGCTGGCCAATGTGAGTGGCCCCTGTGACGCTGGTCATTATTGCAGTGGGAGCACCATCCTGCCCAATCCGGTCAATGCGTCCACAGGGGACATCTGTCCCAAGGGTCACTACTGTCCAGAGGGGAGCTCCTCGGCCCAGCCGTGTGAACCAGGTAATATTCCCATTCCTCCTACTCATTAATAATTTGTGCTTGAGGCACCATGAGTTTCTTCACAGCAGGATTTTTTTTTAATCTGTGCCTGTAATAGAGCATAACTTTCTTTTTGTGAAATACAATTTTCCAATACTGCTGACAGTTCAAATTATGCATATATATGCAAATATTCTAAAATTTATGTTTGTGAGTTTTGTCATACCTGCAGATAAATTTATATGCATAATGGTTGTCTAGCAAATACTTTCTTGCCTCATCAGTCTTGCAATCTGGTGGAGACTCATATATTTAAATAATCAGTTACTATTATGATGCCAATGTTCTGGAGAAGGAAGTAAAAGGGGGAGCTAGGGGGGCTGGGGAGAGAGAATCAAGGCATGTAACTCTTGTTTTTGTATTAATGTAAAAATCTCTCTTTTCATGTCTTGATGTGCATAACTTTGACTAGTTCAGAAAGAGGATTCCACTGAGTTCAGAGATGACTTTTAGTGAAGATAGAATTTGTTCGATATGAATGTGTCCACAAGTAATTGATCTGACTCTTGAATTAATATAATGATTGTGTCATTCTTCAGGCACCTACACCAATCGCTATGGTAACCAGGCCCACAACGACTGTCTGCCGTGCACAGCGGGCATGTTCTGCACCGGTTGGGGGCGTGCCCTCCCGAACGGCGACTGCGACGCGGGCTGGTTCTGTCACGAGGGATCGACGGCAGCCCAGCCCAATGGAAGCCAGTGTTTGGCCGGTCACATGTGTCCGGAGGGGAGCCCTGACCAGACAGCCTGTCCGTCCGGTCAGTACCAGCCCTACGTGGGTCAGAGCTTCTGTGTGGAGTGCCCCGCTGGGTTGTACTGCGACCAGAATGAGGCGATCGCTGAGGAACAGAGCGGTCTCGGAGCGCCCTCACATGGTGTTGTGACCCCCAAGGATTGTCCAGCAGGTAAGCTGTTTAACATTATTCTAAAATTTGTTTTGCAGTGGTATCGACACAGGTGATCATTTCAAATTGTACATTAAACCTAATACTTTGTTTTACATATGTATACATTTGCTGTACAATGCAGCATTCCTTCTTCAAATGACTCCCTCACCAAAAAAAAAAACCCAAACAAACAAACACGAACAAAAACAAACAAAAATTGGAGCTATAGATCCAACAGATGAAATGGAAACAAACATTATATTTAAGATGAGGGACATTGATGAAATGTGTCCTCAAATTGCTTGAAAGTATTGTAAACAATTCTAAAACTGAGAGATGATTTTCACTAAGCAAAGTTTATTTATTGAACTTGGCAAAAGGAGTCAATGACAACTTGTAATATTGTCACCCGCCCTGTAACCATAATTTTATGTGCTACCTTTCGTCTTGTCATTCCTGCAAGGTTTCTACTGTCCAAATGGCACGGAGACAGCCCGCCAGCACCCCTGCCCAGTGGGCACCTACAGCAACACTACCAACCTGGAGAGCCTGGCCGAGTGCAGGGACTGTCCAGAAGGTAACTGCCCAGTTCCTGACCAGTGGTCATTTCAGCACTACCCTGTCATCACGCAAGCCGTATTTGCTTGCTGTGCAATATTTCAAGAGAAAAAACAAAACAAAATACGTCAACACACTTGCATGCCTTCTTCTCACTCAATAGAGACCTGAGCAAGCTTGTGTTGTCATAGCAATGTCAACTGACTATTGAGATATTCGCCCAAATATAGAATGTGTTTTATCTTCACACGGCACTTGCAATGTAGGAGTGATCTATAAACTGTGTGATACCATGCGATGCAAAGATTTATTAGAATTTCCACAATGCAAAGTATTCTGCAATAACAGTACTCAAATATGAATTATAAACAAACTCGTATTTATCCAACTGTACACAAAAACATAATGATCATAATGATAAGCAAGTGTTGTATACATTCGTAGTACATAATACATAGTGTGTATGTCTGTATGCACTCCAATAGAAGCCTTGTCATCATGTAAATATTTGCGAAGGCATGATTTGTATTTATCCCGGTGTCTTTAATAGGCTGTATGCATGTACTATAGAGTCTGTTGAATATTTCCCCATCCAGGATTCTACTGCGAGGCAGAAAACATCACTGTCCCGACCGGTCTCTGCAGCCCAGGCTACTACTGCGTCCTTGCTGCCTACACACCCCAGCCGGACGGCAGTGACGCCACGGGTGGACCGTGCGAGCAGGGCACCTACTGCGTGGAGGGCTCATCGTACCCGGTCAACTGTCCCAAGGGGACGTTTGGCCACCAAGACAAGCTGCCCGCTGAATCCAACTGCACAGACTGCTGGCCAGGCTACTTCTGTATGGAAGTCGGCCTTACTGCCCCCAACGGAACCTGCTCTCCTGGTGAGAATTGTGTTTTGTTTTAAAGATTCAAATTATCATTTATCTGTGTTTTGTAATATTTATTACTTTTGTTTGATTATTTTCACAATTTCATTGATCCGCAGATAAGTTGAGGGATGTATTCTGTTGTGGTCTTTAATTTTTGCTACTTTGTATATTGTTTGGTTCCTAACTGGTTTGTTTGATCCTTCATTCACAATTGCTAAAGATCAGACATAATGATTGTTGATAGTATTCCCCATGTTACTTTGTCTTTAAGAAGCAAAAGAGAATGAGACATGCAGAGGCACAGGACTCCAATTCTTAGCAAGTCTATCATTAAGCTGTTTCTTCAGGAGATCTAAGAAAGCAAGTCTTAGATAAGTGGCATTTAAAGCTGATCATGTATTGGTGCCATACAAGCTCTTTCTGCGATATCCCTTTGTACCTCGTTAGGATTCTACTGCGAGCTAGCGGCCATCGAGCCCAACCCCACCAGCCAGTCTTATGGGGACGTGTGTCCAGTCGGTCACTACTGTCCAGAGGGAAGCTACGCCCCGACGCCCTGCGAGGCGGGGACATACCAGCCTCACAACATGATGACAAATGAATCGGCCTGCCTGCCCTGCACACCGGGCATGTACTGTAACACCACTGGACAGGCGGCAGAGTCTGGTAAGGCTGCCCTCTCTTTCTCCTGCTGGTCAGGTTTGACCACATGATCACTTTGAAAGTGTGGGATTTGTCATGAGTTAGTGTTTAAATTGATAAAGGAAAAGTGTTATCTTCTCATTTATCACCAAGGCTTTCTTGTTAAATCTTGTATCAGCTACTTTGCTATGTTTGAATATTGACACATTGTATTTAGAGTCTCTCATTTAAAAAAAAAAACAAAAAAAAAACACCACAAAACAAAGTTAAAACCCTCAACCCATGGAATATTTGAAACCATTAGTATATTCCAACAACAGAAAATATCTATTGAATGACTTATTTAAAAAGTACATTACGTGAGAAGTCAAATTTGCCAACAAAGAAGTCATGGATATTGATAGCAAGGCAATGTTGCTGAATGAAAAAGCATCGCTGCATTATACATTGAAATTCCCTAGGTTCATTTCCAGTGGAGATGTGTGACTTTCAAATATTGTACATATGTATGTGAGAGCTTTGTAAGCACAAATAAGGCTAGGCAATTTTTTCCATCAGATAGCATAATGTCATGTGTCGGAGAGCCCCAACCGTTGTGTATAAAGAAACCACATCAGAAATTTAAAGAAAAATAAGAAAATTCCTTTCATTCTTAGAAAGCACATCATTCCAGAAGTAATCATATTAGACACAGTTGGTGAAGAAGGTGCATTATATGAACTTTTCTGTGAGTTAGCCTGACTTGCAATAATAAAGTGTCACATCATTAGATTATGCAGTTAGGATCTTTGTTATTAGAAAATTAATCATGAATGGGTAATGAATGGCTGGTGTTTTATATGCTTTGTTCCTCCACCCCCCCCCCCCCCCACAATCCCCAGGTGATTGCTATGCTGGTTTCTACTGTACGGGTGGGGCCAGCTCCCCAGCCCCCAGAGACGGAGTGACCGGTGACATATGTCCAGCGGGTTCCTACTGTGAGCAGGGCTCACCAGCACACGTCTACTGCAACAATGGCACTTACACCAACTACACTGGAGCTTCGGCCTGTGACGATTGCCCTGCAGGTGGGACAAAATTTCACTTTCGTGAATACAGTCTAGATTTATTTTCTGACATAAAATACTTTGTACAAGTTTTTGTACATTTCATTTTTCTGTTTGTCTTGAAGACCCCATAGCATCAAACCTTGCTACCTTTGCAAGTTTTGTTTTGAAAAAAGAAAAAAGAAAAAGAAAATGGTTCATTCTGGTAGTCATCCTCTGATTTTATGTTTGCACTTTGCCAGTTTGTAGAATATTGTGTCTTAATTCCCATTCATCTTTCCTCATTTCCTACCTCTGATATTATTATTCTGTTCTGCATTGTATTACTCCAGTTCTGTTTCATTTTCCTAATCTTCTGTACATTATATCTTATCTTATATTTACTCAGACACTATTTCACCACCATTAAGATTATTATATACTGCAAAGGATTGTTAGCCATTTTAAAGGTTTGAAACATATCAGTTCATAGAGTTGGGCTACAGATCCTAATGTTTTATCAGATTTTCCCAACCAGTGTTGGGATATTTCTTGTTTGTTGTATTTTCTCCCAGGTTTTGTGTGCAGTAATATTTATATGGTTTTGGATCAAAGATACCGTCTGGTTGTGTATAACCCAATTTCTCAAATGATTCGGCACACCGTACACCAGGGTACCGTTGTAACCCGGGGTACCGCGTTGTATAGCGCCATCTCATGCCCATTATTTATAATGCGTATCCGAATTCAGACACGCCGATTCTGAATTCGGATACGGCAAAGTCGTCGCAATGAACTAGCACCATATAGGTGTTTTTCGAAGTACACTTGCATGCATTAATTGATGCATAATCACAAATAAAAAAACATTTTTGTGCATAATAATACTAAAAAATATTTTGACACATTTTTTGGTAAGCCAGGGTACAGCGCTGAAAAAAAATAATTAATTCAACAAAATGGCGAATTTTCATTTGGTACCCCAGGGTACCAAATACTGCATCAAATGCAGATACTGTAAATGATCAAGCATGCAGCCAAGTTTGAATCAAGATTTAGCAGTTCTCCATGTACTGTCTCGAATTAAAGTAAATCTTTACACTGTTTTAAATCCTCCTGCTCTGCCCTTTCCCCTTCCCCCCCCCACCCCCACATGTGTACAACCCCAGGGTTCTACTGTGTGAATCGTGACCGTGCTGACCCCTGCATCACCGGTCACTACTGTCCAGCCAAGACCGGCGCCGACCTGCAAAAGTGCCCGCAGGGTACCTACAACCCCCAGATGGGTCTGTATGATGAGAGCCAATGCCAGCAGTGTGACGGAGGGAAGTTCTGCCAGGAGGCCGGCCTGTCTCAGGTCTCAGGCAACTGTACGGCCGGCTACTACTGTGAATATGGTAGGTTGGGAAGCGTGACCTTCTCTAAGCCAGTTTGCAGTTCCACTTTGCGCACGAACAGAAAAGGGTCATTTGTACAATCAGGCATGTCTGTTTTTGAATTCACTGAGATAAGCATCCCTGATGTAATGATTTTTCATGTAGGCCAAACCCTTGTAAATGGTGGGTACGAGCACATCCAACTGACAGCAATTTAGCAATGTTATTTATTTAGCAATTTTGGTAGAAAGTTGGTATGTAGCAATTTTGGTAGAACGCATTCAACACAAAACAATGACTACCCAGATGAATGCATGTCGAAGTGTCAATTGACAGACCATTCTTGTCTTCTGCTCTGCGCAAGATCATTCTTTGTTTGAATGTGAATTCCATTAATTGTGAGCATGCTTATGCATCATGTTGCTTTTAAAACAAGTGAAGTGCCTAACCAATTGAGAAAAAAGAGAGGTCATTTGTACCAATGTCCCCAAAAGCTAACTGTGAACTGGCTTATTGTACACTGATTGCTACCATGCCTGTATGCAGTTGATACCAATGTGTCCAAAAAAATGTCAGCATGTAATGGCAGTGAAGAAAATTACCAGTAGTACTTCATGCTCTATAGGCATTTAGTCAAGAATATTGTAGTTGTAATTCTTTGATAAAAGATGATGCCACCTTTGCACAGTATGATCTTTTTGTCTGCGATGAGCATTATGCATGTTTGTAGTTACTGTGGCAACGTGACAGCATATGGTGTAATATTCAGAAACTGACGCTTTGTTCCCTCACGGCTCTTAGGCGAGATCATTATGTGCGATTAATGCAACATGCTGTTTGTTGGGGAGGCAAATAACATCTCAGTCAATCTAAATTATGCGCATTTTAAGGAATGACATCATGCTACTTATACAGAAAGTATTTTGGCTCTTGCAGTCAAAGTGCAGTTACATACTTGCACAGAGGTTGAGAAACTGAAGCATCAAAATGATGTGTAATTGAACAACATTGACAAAACTGCTCCTTGATTTTGTTGGTTACTGAATCATTTGCAAGAATAACAGGACAATCCCTAGATGAAGAGAATAACACGGACCCGAATTCCCAAATGGGAATTATCATTTTGCATTAACCAAACATAGCTCAAGAAAATGCAATTACGAGGTACTAGTATATGCATTCTGGCCAGAGTCAATGAATGCCTTTGGACCCCAGACTAAAAAGAAAAGAAAAAAAAAAACTGATTTAGTTTGTTCTTGTTGCAATCGCACACATAAAAAATGGAAATACCTAATTTAAAGTTATGCTTATTGAGCATATGCACTTTTTCCTGTATACAATTCCAGGTGTGGACATGCCCGAGCCGACTGGTATAGGAAACACAGGGGTAGGGGGTGTGTGCCCACCGGGTCACTACTGCCCAGAGGGTAGTGTGGTGCCCCTTGGGTGTCCAGCTGGCTACTACACATCACTGTCCAACCAGGATGAGTGCACCGAGTGTCCAGAAGGATTCTACTGCCTGCAGAATGCTACCACTTATGAGGACACCATCTGCCCCCCTGGTGGGTATTTGCACCCCTCTCGCTCCCTAGCATTAACCCGTTGGAGACTAGTCCCAAGCACACGCTGGCAGTCTTCTATGGGAAATGTGTGTTTTACCAAAATCAGCCTGTCCTCAATGCGTTAAAGCTTTGACATTTTTAAGGCTTTTTATAATACTTGAGATAAGAGATGGTCATGTGGAATTGAAAAGAATATCGTGTGATGTGTGTGTTCCAAACAGATCTCAAAAAGACTGATGTTTTGCTGTTCCGAACAGGTCTCAATAGGACTGACGTTCTGCAGTAAAGACAAAAATGATGTTATTCAATGTTTTTAAACATAGTCAACGACAAATCAGCACATTGGATTGGAGCCACCATATTACAATGTATGTGTAGTAGTACCATCATACCTTAAGGGAGCAAATTGAATTTTTGTGCTAATTTCCTTTATCTATATTTCTCTCTTCAACTGGGCACAGTCCAGGCATTCCAAGTGTTCTCTTGCGTGCTATTATCACTAAATATGGGAAGATGGTGAAAAATATTAAGCATTAACTTTATATTCCTTCACGTGTACTAGTTAAAATGATGGTGTGTTTCATGTGCGATTTTTATGTAAATGATTGAAAAAAACAACAACACTTACTTGAAAATGTTATTCCAGTACACTCATCGCACAAATTGTAGTTGTCTCAGAGGTTTATTTCCTGAACATGACTAGAAAGCTTTGTTAAAGGTGGTCACTGCCAGGATTCAGTGCCCCCAGCTTAACGAACAAATCTCCACAAGCGCCTTATGTTCTTCAGTGAAAAGATGTTTATGGTATTACAATGCACATCCAAATTAAGAGCAATAGATAAAATGGATATGAATAAGACATTTTAAAGTATCAAGGATTTGTACAAACTTGCAGCTACAAATCCCTGCAAACCTTCAGGCGTGAGTCATCTAAATTCTGCTCTGTGTATCTCTGCAGGTTATTATTGCCCACCTGGCACCAGCAGCCACTACGAGAACCCGTGCCCGAGGGGGTCCTACAACCCAGTCAACGGGAGTAACAGCCTTGAAGACTGCCTCTCATGCCCACCAGGACAGTACTGTGAAAGTGAGTCGTCCTCTTCTCGTAAAATACTCTCCACATTCTAATTCATTTTCTGCTCTCAACAATTCAACGTTTGGCCAGAAATCATCAGTGTATCATACCCTGTGCTTTCATGAACACAATCTCACTGTTAAAGGGCTTTTGGTTCATAGAGAAAACAAGCAAGTTACAGTCATTTAATAAATGACTTTGAAATAATATTTCAAAGAAATACTTCTTTGACAAATTTTTGCCTTCAATGTTTATCACGTAAAGTGAGAAGTATATTTCACTGAACAAAAATGTAATTTTCACTATTCAAAGAGTGCAACAAAGTGTTTAATTTTGCTTGATTTCTACATATTCTGGGATGTGAACTCTGACCTTTGACATTGGATGTTGTCTGTTCTGACAAGCTATGTATATGGCTGTCATACATGCACCATAATCCAGCGTGAATTGAAATGGAGGAAGAGTCTTCAACCAACCTTCATATTTGTGAATGGCAGCATTCTTTCATTGAAAAGGGGATTTTGAAGGAACTTGATTCTAAATGGTCTGAATAACTAAATCTATAACAAACCTTTTTCTTTGTACAAACTTTGCAAAATAGTTCACAAAAACAGCTTATGATAATGACATTTAGAGTCAGGATTATGATGATTACAATGATTTCACCATTTTATGAATCATTTATTTTTTATTTTTGCAGCTGATGGCCTGAGTGAGCCTTCAGGTAACTGCAGCGCTGGCTGGTACTGCACAGGAGGCTCCTACATGGCCATGCCTCTCCAGTCGGACAATGCCACTGACCTCTCCGAGTGCTCCTGCCCACTCTCCAACTACACCGGCGGCAAGTGCTGGCCCGGAACGTACTGCCCCAGCGGTAGCTACTACCCGGTGCCCTGCGACCCTGGCTATTTCTGTATGAACTATGGACTGGCCCTGCCGCAGGCACTCTGTGATGCAGGTACTACAATCTTTTATAAGATTGTTTGTCCGTGTGCAAAATAACTCAAAAAGTTGTGCACGGATTTGGATGAAACTTGCAGGAAAGATTGAGAATGACACAAGGAACAGATGAATAAATTTTGGTAGTGATCCAGAAATTTTTATGGATTTTATGAAGGATTTTCAATATTTTTTGAGGTAGGGTCAATGAACTTAGGAGATCAAGCTGCGCATTTTTGAGGTTTTCATACGCGCACTAATTTTAAGTTGAAAATCAATATAAGCAGTTTAAAAAATATGATCGAAGGGTTTCAGTATATCAAAACTCTGTGTAACATTTTTCCAGTAGAAACACAACATTGAAGATTTCATGACAAGCTGTGTTAATATCTTATTTGACCAAATCTGTCTTCCCACGTCCATTTCTTGTCACTAAAGAGCTTGTGTTTTTTTACTTCTTTGGAAATTAAGTGGAAAATATGTGAGCTGTCTGTCCAGTGAAATTTTGACAGTCTAGGTGGGTTGACAAAACCATCGTTTGTTTTCTTATGCCTGTGATTGCATATCTTATTTGTAAGTTGTCCTGGGTGGTGCATTGGAAGAATGCTGCAATGACACAATAGTGCAATTGTATTGCCATGTAAGTTGAAATGTTACACCATCAACTATTGTGTCTTGTCTATATCCAAGGTTACTATTGCAATGGCAGTGCCTCCGAGCCTGACCCAGACTACGGCCTGTGTCCAGAGGGCTACTACTGCATCGAGGGATCGGCCACTCCGGAGCCTTGTCCATCCGGCACTTTCTCCAACACATCAGGTCAGTGGCGTCAGTGACAACTGCGATAAGTTTTCAAGGCTTATTTGTGTGTTTCTTTTTTTTCTTATTATTCATGTCAAGATAAAAGAAGAATTGATATAGCTTAAAGGTAGCTTTTGATATTTTCCTTTGTGTAGTAACAACCAGGAATGTCCTTGAAATGCCCTAACAAATTTTTTATATAATTTGATACACAATCATACTTCTCACCACTGAGGGCGCTATACTGATAAGGTTTTTCACAGAATACATCTTGCATCAATGTATTTAATGTGAATTCCTTGGGGAAATGCAGCAAGTAATAAGGATTAATCTAAGTCAGCATAGTGTAACATGTATATAATACACTGCATGTATAATAGTTTAATATTTCAATGATTCATAACAATGGCTCACTCTGTGTGGTCAGCTGTTCTGTGAATTATCACTGCATCTGGAGGTACTGACCATTGCACTACAACTCTTCATTTGTCACGTCAGGCAACGTTGAGTTGAATGACTGCCGTGCCTGCACGCCGGGCCGATACTGCGCCGGCAACGCCCTGACCGCTCCCACGGACGACTGCGACCGAGGCTACTACTGTCCAGCCGGCCAGGACACTGCGGCCCCGGAGGAGTTCAACTGCACCATTGGTCACTTCTGTGTGAGGGGCAGCCCAGACCCGACTCCTTGCCCATCTGGAGAGTATCAGGATGAAGTGGGCAGCTGGGCTTGCAAGGACTGTAGCCCTGGATAGTGAGTGACAAGACTTGAGTACATGCATTATTATTTTCTGGACTTTGGAGATTTAAATGAATCAGCAGATTGCAAATAGAAATATCTCATTGAAAATAAGTAGAGCTGTAAGTGTTTTTTTGTATGTGTGGTTTTTTTTTTTTCTTATTGTGCAAATAAATAGAGTGGGATGAAATGAAATCCATGAAATTAACAAATGTTTTAGGTTCTTCACATGAAGCAGATAATTGCCAATTGGCCATTCCATTATCATCCTCACATCCCATGGTACTTGTCAATCATGCGTAATTTAATCTCACATGAAGTTTCATATATTATTTGTAGAAGCAGTGCTGGTGTGTGACTTGTCCGTAGTCTGTAGCTGTATCAGCTATTTCATAATGTTGTATTTCATTGTGTTGCTTTTTTTTTCTGTCGTTTCTTGTATTGCTTGTTCAAGAGAAAAGACAACGTTTACTAACTGCCACATTGTGCCATAATTACAGCTACTGTGATGCCAATGAAGCCGCCACCTACTACGGTGTAGCTTCCCACGGCGTCGTCATGCCAACCATCTGCCCCGAGGGCTCGTACTGTCCGTCCAGAACTGAGTACGCCACCGAGTACCTCTGCCCGTACGGTTACTATAGCAACAGGACCCAGCTGGACAGCGAGGATGATTGCCAGGCGTGCCCTGGAGGAACCTTCTGTGATGATCTCGGTGAGCATCTCATCTTTATCATCACTAATTGGGCATCTCCTTGGAGACCATAACTGCTGGCCACCCAAATTGCCTTTTTATAAGATCTCATCTATCAATAATACAGAAGTGCACCTTTTGCAAGCACAGATTTAACCCTTCAGATGCTTTGAGGACTGATTGACACACAGAAAACTCCATAGCATTGTACACACTGTCCAAAGTCTGTACCTCAGAACGGGTTAATTTCAATCACTGCCGTTCTGGAAGTGTCACTGGGCAATTATAGTCTGCACGGATGTGAAATGCTAGGTTATGTCTCTACCATTCTTCATAATCCTTGTATCTGATATAAGCCAAATACACACAACATTTGAAGTAGACTCTGTCAGTGACCACATCCAAGTAGAGACAAAGTCAATCTTATTCTAAAGTTGAACTGGGTGAAGTTGGTTTAATGTAGGCCAATAAGATTTAGTTATCTTACTTCCTGGTAGTATTGTTTTATTCATGTTTATTGGTTGATATGTGCTATGTTCATGGCCTGGTCTGACTTACTAGAATGAATGACCTTTATTACCAATTAAGGTAAGACTCAAACTGAGGTTATGAATTAAATCCAGTGAATAAGTGAGATCAATTTGTCAGATGTACAGTGTTTAGAAATGTGAACCCATGGATCTTCACCCCCCCCCCTCCTAGCACGCATTGTCATGGGATGTGCATTTTTAGTGGGCTTCTGACAAATGTTATCCCCAAATAGGTCCTAGCCAGACAGCTCACCCTCATTCTATAGCAATATTGCTTAGTCTTCTTAGGATCACACTTTTAGTGAGAATTCACTCAAATCCACTTCATGACAAACCCTTTTCTCCTTGACCTTTAACCCTTGTGCCCACAGGACTCACCCAGTACAAGGACCTCTGCGATGCCGGATATGTCTGTGTGTCTGCCGCCAACAACTCGCGCCCCACGGACGGAGTGACCGGCTACGAGTGTCTGCCTGGCTACTACTGTCCAAGAGGCTCGTACCAGGGGGTCAAGTGTCCGCAGGGGACCTTCAGCAATGCCACTGGCCTCGAGAATGTGACGGAGTGCGAACTTTGCACCCCAGGCAGTTTCTGCTTAGTGGAAGGTTTGTCATTGAGGAATTATCTTTAACCCGTTGAAGACTAGTCGCATCTATACTTGGGCAGGTGTCTTATAGAAATGCATCTTGGAGCAAAATCAGCTTGTCCACAATGGGTTAAGTTCTGTTATAAAATGGATTCAAGAATGTAGCCAATTGGAAGCGCTGAAATGAGTCACGTGTGCTTGTATTAAATTCTCACTAACATGCACGGCCGACGTCACAATGTTTGCACTAGCAGTGCGCATTCAATCAGTTGTTACAAGTGCGTCGCACGCTACTATACGCGCTGTCAATCCTGTAAACAACTCCTAGTTCGGGCTGCCGGCCGGCCTTTCTTGTTTGCATAACATGTGTGGCGTACGTATACTCTTATACTTACAGTACTTATATGTGTGCGGGATTTACGAGTGCGACGTGCGTAAATGTTTGGGACGAACATCTTCGGACATCTTGATCCACAAAGTTACGTGAAAAATGCTGTTAGTTTTCGACCCATTTTATAAAACAAATGATGCACAGGATTATTTCGTGGCGTTAGTGGAGATGCAGCTCACTCTCGGGTATTTACAATGTAGTGCAACATGCACTCGGCTTCGCCTCGTGCATGTTTCACAATTGTAAATACCCTCGAGTGTGCTACATCTCCACTAACGCACTCTATCCTGTGCATCATTTGTATATTAGATTCCATGCTTGCTTCTCTCCTCCCGTGCATTGTATATTTGACCATTGACCTTTGAATGAATTATGAGATTAAATGTTTTCTATTTCAATTCCATAGAAATATGTTAACCAAAGCTACATATGTAAATGATACGTGGAATGTTGTAGAAGGACTCAACATATATTTGCTTGATCTGCTACAGTATTCTGTATAAAGGCCTAAAGTCTCAATTTTACAGAGGTATCAGTGCCTTATAGAACGTTGTTCAAAAATTATTTTGTATTTGATATTCGTGTACTGCATTCATAGAGCAATGTTGATTGTCACATCACAACCTGAACACCAGTTGAGTTGGCAGTTGCTAAGAAGGAAGGAAGTGCAGCAAATGGTTAACATGCTGTGATTATTCAAATTGATGAAATTCTTGCATCGAGTTCTTTGATTTTGATGCTGTGATTATACTTATTGAAAAAATTTTTAACTCACAGGATTGACTGAGCCAAGTGGCGATTGCTACGAGGGTCACTATTGCAGCCTGGGTGCCATCAACCCGAATCCATCAGGCGAGAGCTATGGGGATGACTGTCCCGCCGGATCCTACTGCCCAGTGGGCAGTTGGGAGCCCACTGCCTGCCCCGTTGGGACGTACAACCCGCTGACTAACAGGGCTAATGTGACCGAATGCCTGCCTTGTCCAGGCGGCAAGTATTGTGATCAGCTGGGACAGACTAACTATACAGGTGAGACGAGACAGTGTTTGCAGGGTTGTAGACAGTGTGGGTTAGGTCCCATACTCTGTATGGGGGTCATATTACGCGGCCAGCGCCACATTTCTAAAAGTGGGGGAAGGGGGGAAGGGGAGGGCCAGTTTATCATATCTGGTGTCACTTCCGGGTTTCATCAGTTAAAAAGAAAGAAAGAAAAAGGACTTCAGTGCAATTTTCTGGTGCCACTCTTGGGTTTCTTCAGCTGACAAGCAAAAGAAAAAAAGAAAAGACTTTACCCACTGCCACTTCCAGGTTTCATCAGCTGGCATCAGCTTCCAATTGACATCGACTAACAAGCAAAACAAAAAAAGCTTAACCACATTTTTTTTTTTTTTTGCTTTTGCCACTTCTGGGAAAAAAAAAAGGTGGAGGGCCCAAGTGGTTAGACCCTATGTATTCCTATGTATTATAAAAAGAAAAGAAAAAAGTGAGGGGGGCCTGAGCCCCGCTGGCATTACATTTGATATTTTGGTGGTCCGAAATAAAAGGAAACATAACAATCCTCCTGATATATGTGTTTTCTTTTGTCTCAGGCTCTTCTCTGATTCATAAACTTAATGTATGACATTTATTATATAATTGTTTTTTGTCTAAATCAGGGGATAATGACATTAGCAAAGAATCATGTATACAAAACAGCCAGGCATTTATACGTACAGTAAAAATGACTGATAGGAAAAAAAAAGAAGATGAGCACTTAAATTCAGATGATATGATATTAGTGGAAGTATTTTGTAGAGCAAGATTTTATCAATGAAATTATTCAAAAGGCTTTAGAGAGGACCTAGATGTGTATTCAGCAAATCTCATGGTCATGGTTTCTTCCAGGTGAATGCGACCCTGGATACTACTGTGTGAGTGGAGCAGACAACCCAACCCCAACGGATGGTGTCACGGGAGACGAGTGCCCCACAGGAGCCTACTGTGTGCAGGGGAGCAGCGAATTCACCCCTTGTGCTGATGGTATGCTCATATGACACTAACAGTGCTCTGCACTAATAAAGTAGCAGTTTGGGAAATTTGTTTCGGCAAAATGTTTACAATATTCCATCCTTGAGACACTGATGGCTCATTAACATAGATGTTGCTCTGACCATAATTTGGGTTTGGTCTTCGCCTCATTGTTCTGTCTCTGTAAACAATGTTAGCATGCACAAAGAAGATACACCCAGTATGTTTGATGGTTAACATCTGTAGATGCTCATTTATGTAGGATATTGATACTACTAAAGTTTTTGGTCTCTATCTGCCTCCAAAAGGTGACTACATGAACCACACCCGTGCCGATGCATGCTACATCTGCCCCGCCCGTTACTACTGCTACTCCAACAAGGTCAACCCCCTGCCGTGCCCCATGGGATACTTCTGTCCCATTGGAACAGCCCTTCCAGATGACATGTGCCCCATTGGTAAGTCACAACATGTCATTCACCATCAAGCCTTGAAAGCAACCTTTGAGCAAAGTTTCACCCAAATTCATTGCAAGGAGATATTCTGTTTGCAATAAAGTGGGCCAAGCCTTGGCTCTAACTGCCAGTACACCATGCTGTGAAAGATACACTGTAGAATAGGCGGCCTTCCAGGAATTCAGATTCTTCTTGCCTTGCAATTCTATTTCATTTTGATGTCACAAACATTTCCTTCCTAGAGAAAGTTGGGCCTAACTCATTTTGGATTTGTTACATATTCTGATGTAGGAATTAAAAACCAAGATATGGGTTACCTCCTCATCATCGTTTGGGTTCTATTCATCTTGATGACCACCACAGAGCTCTGTTCATATGAGCCACTTTCTGTTTGTGACAGCAATTGCACTTCCTATGAACCAGCATGAGACTACGTCTTAAGAAATTTATTCGTAGCATGGAGAAGGTCTCCTAATTTCTTACATTGTTCGGAAACTAAATACTGCAGTGTGGCTAACCATTGATGTCTTCAGTGGCTTTGCTTATACGTTTTACAGCCAACATAATTTTCAAGTTGCATACCCTACTGATGTTTGATGTCAAGTGATATGGTCAGTGTCATCAATACCTTATGATCATCTTGTTTTTTTCCTGAACCTTTTACTTGACCAGGTACCTACGGTCCAGATCTACTCCTGGCCACTGCTTTGGAGTGTACCCAGTGCGATCCGGGCTACTACTGCGACACCCCAGGCAGGGTGAACGTCACCGGACCCTGCGCTCCGGGCTACTACTGTGAGCTTGGTGTGAACACACCAGCACCCAATAACAACAACACTGGCTATGGAGGTATGTTTGACTTCAAATTTGAAGTTAAATACTAGGTGTATACCATATTTCCTATTGAGCTTTGAATACACTCGTTTTATTTGAATTTGTTCTGACACTTATCTAGTACTTGACTTAAAATTTGACCTAATGTAATTAGTCCTTCTCCTTTCATACTAATCTCTGCTCAATACAAGATATCACATAAATGAATCTGTACAGGGGGAGAAATGTGTATATTACATGTACATTAACAAATTTCTGTATGATCATATGGCATTAGAGCAATGATCCTCCAAAGAAGAAATACTGTTGGAATATATTCAATCCATGTGGTCATACATTCTTGTTTCTCATAGCATGACTCTGGTACTGTCATCATTTAATCTCTTAAAAGTAAAGATGAATGGGACTATATGTTTTCAAAATTATTAACATACAGTGTACAGTAATAAATGAGTGAAACTCCTTGTGCTTGTTGACATTTACTATGAACTCTCCTACTCTTGTGTGATGGCATATACTGTTGAAGGCTAAGACGTTAATGAACGTTAATGAAATTAGGAAGTAATAAAAAAAAAAACCTTGCTCACTCTCAATTGCTGTATTCAATCAATGCTCAACAGTGTTTACCCATGGTTGAAAAATAATGTTAGTGTGTAAAGTTTTGATACTATTGTACCCAGGGTATAGGCCTACTATGCAGTCAGTGAATAATTATTTTCTCTGTGTCTTGACCGCCATCCATAGGACCATGTCAGGAAGGTACCTACTGTCCAGGGGCCACCCCAGAGCCCATCCCGTGTGCGGCGGGCACCTACAACTCACTGACCACCCAGGCGGAGTGCTTGGACTGTCAGGCCGGCTATTACTGCCTGGCCAATGCCACCACCTACATGGACACACCTTGCCCCAAAGGTATGGAGAGAATTGCCAACATTAGTTGGTCACTAGGGAAATCAATCACAGCTCTAATGAATGTTCACAATCATCATTTTCTTGTAAATATTCATTATTTCCATGTTTCAGCAAAGTGTAGCATGTGACCCTTGTAGAAAAAGAAACAGCTCAACTGAACATTCAAAAGTCATGAATGGTCACAGGTACTGTGCAATATATCCATATTAGAGAGCAGTTTTTCTTCCATTGAGAAACAACTTAGGAAAATAAGTACATATTCAAAGAACAGTTTTGAGGTCCTGTTACTGAAAGATGTAAATTCAAGGATATAATTATTCTCTATTGACTTGAATTTCGTACACTTTCAAAACTTCCCAATGTTTTCATTGTGTTGTCCCATTAATTTAAAATCTGCTGTATTTGTTTGATCTTTATGGCACTACCACTCATCAAATTGGTATAGATTCATATTTTCTCAGCAGGAGGGCTCTAAGAGTCCCCACCCTTTGATTGGTATGGAATAGTCTCTCATGAAATGTTAAGTCAGCTCATATGCCATCAGTTTGCTATATTTGCAGAAGTCTTTGTCATAAGAAATGACAGAGGTGATGATGATATCCCAGAAGCTTTAAGTGGTATGTACTCTGTGTCTCTATTCATTCTCCAGGTTTCTACTGCCCCACTGGGACAGAGTACTCCACACAGTATGCCTGCCCTGCAGGAACATACAACAACAGGACCAGGGCTGATGACGTTTTTGACTGTATGCCTTGTACAGGTATGTATCGATTGAAGGAAGGAAGGAAGAGAAATCAAAAGAGAAGAGAGGAAAGGAAGAAATGGAGAAGGAAGGAAGACACAATGATAAAAAAAAACATAAACTGACAAAAAGGAATGAAAGGCTAAAAGAATGTATGACAAGACCCGAGGTGGAAAAGGAATGAAGAAAAAGAAGAGTACAGAAAAAGAGAAGAAAGAGACGAAAGAAAAGTACAAAGAGAAATGGGATTGTAAAAGTGTTTTGAATCAAAGTATAGCACAAATAAACAAGTGTTTGCTAGAACACTAATTTCAGCATCATGATTCCTGCGATTCTCCGCTGTTAAAGCCATAGTCTCAAATCAGATAGTATTATCAGTGATCCTGTTATCTTGATACACTTAAAAAAATGATTTTACGTATTATGTTATCTTCATTTCAGCTGGCAAGTACTGTGATGGTGATGGGAATGACGTGCCAACAGATGACTGCGCGGCTGGTTGGTATTGCAGCCGTGGCGCGTACAGCCCTAAGCCGCAGCCCAGCGTCAATGACTCCTCCCTCCTGAACGCATCCATCGAGTGCCCGATATACTCCCTGAACAACACGGGAGATATCTGCCCTCCAGGTGAGAAAGCACTGGTAGTCATGGCGATAGGGAGGGTATCAGATTGTAGTGGTGGAGCAGTTACTCATTTATTCTTATCGTATTGATGATGATATTATGATAGACTAATTAAAGGGAACTGCTGTGCATTACAGAAGGCATCACAAGTGATCAAATTAAATTGTCTGTGTAGGAGAGGGTAAAAACTTGTATCATATCAGGACAATTACTGTCTGGCTAAATATGGGTTAGTGATAGGATTAGGTTTTGGATTAAGATTAGAGTTAGAGTCAGGGGAAGGGTCTAGGGTAATTATCCAGGGAGTAATCATCCTAGAACCTAAAAACTAGATGATTAGTCAAAGTATAACGTTTTATCTTTCATGACAATAGAAGGAGTGAGGTTCAGAAGTGTTGTATAGTCTAATAATACTTTATTGAGTAGTCCGTCTAGCAGCTCATTTTGAGAAGTTATACTGAGATGATGGATTTGTCAAGTAGTTGCAGGGAGTGCAATAAAGCCCAGAAATTGAGTGTAGACAGAGCATTCATCAGGGTTCAATGAAGTATGAAGTATTTCTAGTGCAAGTAAGCACTATACCAGTTGACTTTTATGGTAGAGCCTGCAGGAGAGGGTGTGTGAAAGAGCAGTGTGGTTGAGTTCAACTGTATGAATTCATTTAGAGTATATCTTATCCTAACCTTCCAAATCCATTGTGAAAGACTGGCTGTGACATGACCCTTGAACTCAAAGACTCAATTGATTTCCATCCATCCACCCAGGTACCTACTGTCCAGTGGGCTCTGACCAGCCACTTCAGTGTCCGCCTGGCCAGTACTGTGAGGACTACGCCAACGAGATCCCCGACGGAGACTGCCTTGCCGGCTTCTTCTGCAATGGGAGCGCCGTGGTGCGGGACAGCCAGCCCTGCTCCCCTGGCTACTACTGTCCAGAGGGGACCACCATTGAACAACCTTGTCCACCAGGGACCTTCTCACGTAAGGAGAACAATTTGGCATATAGGTTAAATTTGGGGTCTAGTGGTCAAGTATTTGCCTCTTGTTCATAAGTTTTGTGGTTCAAGCCCCAACCTATTAAGTCACCTTATGCTGTGTACCATTAATATCAATCTATTGTGCCTCTTGTCCCTTCAATGATGTTATTTGGAATTTAGTGTTGTGATATGATATATTTTTCAAAGTGATTGATCAGATGTGTGTTACTTGTATTCTATGAGAGGATCCTTAACACCAATTGTAAGTTAAAAAAACAAACAAACAAAAACAGATTGCATTTAAGGTAGGAAATGTATTTGCAGTGACTGGTTGTAAAAAAAAAAGGAAGATCTGTTACTTGGCATGAGTTTATTTGTTGAATGAGTTACTGGAAAAAATAGTGTTGAGTAAGAAGTTAAAATGTCACACACTTTATGACTGATAGTCGCCCAACTTCAAGGTTTGCCACATGAGTCAGGATTTCTACACAAGTGAAGGAGTCTAATGTTTTGTTCATAAGATGTTCCTCCTCCTGTTATTATGATACAGCATACACCCAGAATTCCAACATCAGTGACTGTCTGCAATGTACTGCTGGGATGTACTGCGAGGACTACGGCCTGGCCAGCCCCACAGCTGAGTGCGCCGCCGGATACTTCTGTCCCGGAGGCCAGAACACCTCGCAGCCGACCCACCTGGCCTGCAGCCCAGGCCACTTCTGCCAGCAGGGCAGCTGGAACGAGACCGGTTGCCCCTCGGGCTACTTCCAGCCTCACTGGAAGCAGAGTGACTGCGACATCTGCCCCGAGGGCTCCTACTGCAAGGCGTTTGGTGAGTGAGGTCTATCCATTCACAGTTGACTAAGTCCTGCAATGTACCATACATGGATCTCAGTACGTGGGTGTGTGCACTCAATGACTTGAGGTGTGGAATCATATTATTAATGTACATAATATCATGTCTTACTTGGCAGTGTTTACAATCCAATTCTCAGTTGACCATGCACATGTTTCTTTGTCGTGGCATCATAAGATTTGCATGACAAGTCATATTTGAAAGCTTTATCCCGTGTGTCCCAGATTTATGAGGCATCCAAGTTAGTAGTTGTAAATCACATGTAAAGTGAAAATAAGAGAAAACAAGGAAGACAAAATAACAAATGAACCAAGATCTTCTTCTTCTTTTTGAATTGCACAATGTGCCTTGTTGACACTGGTAATAGTGAACCATGAGGGGTCGGCAGCATTTGCCCATTTTTCTTGTGTAGGTAGGTAGGTAGGTAGACCAATTCGCTGGATTAGCACCCATCCCTGCTCTTTGTAATGAATGAATGAAGTGGTTTCTTTTACATATGTGAGTCATGAGTTATCCACACACAGGACCTTCATTTGATGTCCTGTCCAAGGGATACTGTGAAAGTGGAAATTTTCGCGGTGTTAAAATTTTCGCGCATTTCGCGCAACCCGAAACTAGCGCAAAAATAAAAGCACGCAAATATTTTTGTTTGCCATGTGTTCCAGCAGTTGATGACTTGATTCTGCGGAATTAAAAACATGCGAAACTCTTCTTACCCCGCCGAGTGCGAAAAATTAGTCGCTCGAAATATCCACTTTTACAGTAGAACGTTTTGTCTCGGTAGTAGTGGTAACGGTATGATTACACATGAACCAAGCTGTAGTTTATCTGTGATGAGCATATTATCAATCATTCCATTTCCTACGAATCACGTATCCAGGTGACTATGAGATCCTTGATGAGGAGAACATCACTGAATCGGGCAACTTCAGTGGGCGCTACCGTAGCTACCGTGGCGTTGCCGTGCCAACGATCTGCCCCGGAGGCTCCTACTGCCCTGAGGGGACGGAGTTCGGCACCCAGTACCTCTGCCCTGAGGGGACATTCAGCAACCAGACCGGCCTGTACAATGACACGCAGTGCACCCCCTGTGAGCCTGGCATGTACTGCCCTGGTGAAGGTATGGAAGGCCATGGTGGCCAAAAACTCATTCTTCTTTCCATAACTCTGCTTGATTAACCCTTTCAGTGTCTAGGTTTAAAAAATAAAGCTATTGATGTCTGTTTGCACAATATACTAATTGTGCAGTGGTAATGACGAAGTTAATGATGAAGGAAGTTAGTTGTGAGAGTTGTTCTCCATCACATACATTTTTCATTAACTTTTATTTGAGGAGATTTCATTTTTTCCTCCCATTGAGTGTCTCAAAAAAGAAGCAGTTAAGCACAACGTTCATTGCTGTTTTTTCTCTAATGATTAATATATGTAAATCTCATTGAAAAGTGTGTTTTTTAATGTCTTTAAATCATATGTAGCCAATAGGCTATCTGTTCTTTAATTGAAGGAAATGGACTGGTATTAATTGGGAAGACATTTCACACTAACAGTGCAGCATAAGAGTTATGTCAAGTGATGAGTAAGAGGCCATGTAAAGAGAAATATGCTGAAATGTGTAGATTACGTGAAAGATGCATCTATCATGTGATGTTTGTTGTTTTCAAAAATTTGTCATGGTCACTCTTTCGTTGTTGAGTTCAATGTCACGACTACATTATGTTACGTTTCAACCACTAGGAAACACCGCCCCCTATGATTCCTGCGCCCCCGGACACTACTGTACCCAGAGTGCTGCCAGTGCCACGCCCGACGATGGAGTGACCGGTGACATCTGTCCAGCGGGCAAGTACTGTGAGACGGGGAGTATCACCGGCGTGGGCTGCCCCAAGGGAACCTTCAGTAACCAGACCGGCCTCATGGCTGCTGACCAGTGCTGGAACTGCACAGCTGGCTACTACTGTGGCCGGACAGGGCTGACCGCTGTGTCTGGGCCTTGTTCAGCAGGTGAGAGTTTAGCCCTTTTTTCCTCTAACCCTCTCCCCCCCCCCAAAAAAAAAAAAAAAAAAAAATAAATAAATAAAATAAAAAAGGTAAATAAATTAAAAAAATGTTTATACATATGTAATGATGACAAAAACATCAGTTTCTTTTGTTTTGAGGAGACGCCCATTTCATCCAATATTTTCATATATCCTTCCAAAATATTTTCACAGCAAACTGTTGATAAAAGTCTTTAAAGTGACTTGTGACTTCTAAAGAAGGAACTTAATGATGTGCAAGATATCAGGAAAATATTTATTTGAAGGAAAGGCAGACAAGTGTAATTGGTTTGAATGATTATATCACTGATACAAGTCATGCAATGGTTTTGATTGAGTTGTGTGTATTTCATCACAGATTGAAATTGCACTCTTTATTTCAGTAATTTAAAAAGTGAATATACCTCAGTCTTTTCTTATATAGATCAATAAACTCCTCAAGAAATGTGCTAGTGTTTTATGTAATATTCATCCTCTCAGAAATGGATTCTGTAAGCAGAAGCTTACCTTACGTTTGTATCTCCACACAGGTTTCTACTGCCTTGGTTCGTCAGAGGAGGTTGCCCCAGTGGGCAAGACTTATGGTGATGTGTGCACCCCGGGCCACTACTGTCCCAACGGGACCTACGCGCCCATACCGTGTCCAGAGGGCACCTTCCTGGATTCGTCCGGAGCAGCAGAGCGTGACGACTGCATCCAGTGCAGTGCAGGTTAGAATGTTTGGAATGTACTGTAAAACTAGACATTTTCATGAGCATGAAAATTGTCTGGTTTTGTGTTTTACAGTATGATGCATAGCTACTATCATATATGTTATGTACAATATTTACATTTGTACTAATGTTTAAACTGAAATTCAGTTGACCGTACGTATTATGTGCATTTCTCCATTTTCATACCAAATATGATTTTTGCATACTGTAAAAGTGGATGTTTTCGCAATGCTTAAAGTTTCGCGCATTTTGCACTACCAGAAACTGGCGTGAAAATAAAAGCACCAAAGTATGTGTGTTTGCATGCGATATGTTCTTTTACTTGATGTCTTGATTCTGTGGAATTAAAAACAGGCGAAACTCATCTTACCCTCCCGAGCGCTGAAAACTACTCACACGAAAATATCCTCTTTTACAGTACTAGTTACATGTATGTATTTTGTTATGCATCAATATGTTTTTAAATCTGCAGAGACTGTCAGGCGTGCTGATGTTTATGTGTGGTGACTTGGCAGCCATTTTCTTAAAGGTCCAGTTTACGTTTGGGAGCAGTGATTTGACAAAAATTCAAGATATCACATTTGATGCATGCATATGTGTAGGTCTGTTGTATCACAAAACATCCTACCATATAAAATTTTTGTAATAAAGCCTAAAATATAAGGAGATATCATTATTTTTCTTAATAAACCATAACTGTAGATGGTTTAGTCAGGAAACTTTTTTTTTATAACTATTGTTCACATTTTGTGTATTTAACAATACTTAACATCGATAATACAAATTCAATTTTTAAAGTGGTTGTTTCTATCCCTAACTCACATTTTAGAACTACATTAAAGCACAAATGCTGGGTTTTTGTTTCATCTGCAAATGGTAAATTATGCCTTTAAGGATTCATTACTGTTTCTTTTTTGTGCAATGCCATCCTTCTGAGTTTACATCCAAGAAATCATCACTGCAATGACATGTTCCCTTTTCTTATTACCTCTCCCAATGACCAGGCTACTATTGTGAGACACAGGGCAAGACCAATGTAACAGCACAGTGCGCCGAAGGTTTCTACTGCACCAGAGGAGCTGACACCAGCAACCCGTCTGATAGAATGACAGGTAATGACAATCCTTCCGCATCATGCCGTTCTCTGTATGCATTTATGATAGACTTTTTTCTGGTTAGAGATGAAATGCCAGCTCAGTTCTCAACTTGGTTCTGATGCAAGGAGTGAAGTTTGTAAACAAAAAAAGTGGAAGTAACTGCAAGACAGGATGAATAATCATAGAAAGGATTCATGTTATGATTGACCAGTTTCAACAATTTGGTCCTGTTTTCTAAAATATCTATTTTCAATCGTGTATCTTGGTGTGATATGAATGAAGCATGGTACATCCATTCAGTTTAGCAGCACAAGGCCATTGAAACTCTACTTCGTTGTGGGAGTTAAAGCCTTCTTCATATTAGGAATCTGGATTGTGTTTTGTCCACACACTTAAAAGCTGTTCAACCCTTTTGCTTCTATCAGGGGACATTTGTCCAGTTGGTCACTACTGTGAGCTGGGGTCAGTGGCGCCCGTCCCATGCCCCAATGGAACCTACGTCAACCACACCGGGGCGGAGTCCTGCTACGTCTGCCCAGCCGGCCGACAGTGTATCCATGGCGACACTGCTGACCCCTGTCCTCAGGGCTACTACTGCCCAGAGGGCACTGGCTACGATGTGGTCGCTTGCCCCGCAGGCTACTTTGGCAACACCACTGGACTCGCCCAGGAGTCAGAATGCACCCCATGTACAGGTGAGTTTATACCTTGGGTCATTTTAGATGACAGTTGTGATATCTGTTGATGGATATTAATTCTACATGTGTCTGGTCTTCCATCTTACTAAGATAACTGTTTTATTTCTTGAAACTGAATGATATTCACAGATCTTGCCATATAGACTGGCCTTGATTTTATGGTCAACTTCTGATCATAGCTTCTTACATGAGAATATATTCTGACGATTGAAAGCCAATGTGATTTCGATGAAAAATGTTCTTCAAATCTGAATACCAATCTTACAGTAAGATTGCAATTATGCGTAAATCTTGTATTTTCATATACCTAATGCAACTTTCTGACTGTGGCAGTTCATTGATACACTTCATATAGTATATGACATTTTATTGCCAGTCTGCGTTGTAAAATATTTGTGTTTATTATTTTCTCTTCTTGAAAAGCTTTCTCAATTCAAGCTGTTTAGTGTCATAATATGCAAGAGTAAAAATATTTGCTTCAGATGATGCACAAGGCATTTAGTCTCATAGTAGTAAATCCATTCAAAGTGTAATGAGAAACCAGAAAAGTTGTGAAGTTTCAAACTGAATGCTTGTTGCCGTGACAGGTGGCTACTACTGCAGCACACCAGGTCTTGGACGCGAGGATGGTCAGTGTTCGGCCGGCTTCTACTGTGAATACGGTGTGGACGTTGCCACGCCCTCTGGTAGCCAGACCGGTGTGGGCGGGGTCTGCCCCCAGGGAAGCTACTGCCCAGAGGGATCGGTCATCCCCAAAGAGTGTGATGCAGGGACTTATACCAGCAGCCCAGGTAGGATATGGACAGAAGCTTCAGATGAGAAAGAAAAAGATGTGGATTCTTATCTTTAGTTGATTTAAAGTCCAAGTTCAGTTGTAATTAAGTCCAAGTTTCAAGGAATGCTGGTAAGATAATCATACCAGGCAAGTTCTGACATGTTTTTTTTTTTTTAGTATGGATGATGAATAGGAAAAGAAATAGGTATATGAAGCGAAAGGGTAAAAGCATTACCAAAAGCAAGTTATATACTGCCTTCCAATAAGAATACTGCAAGTATATGAGTATTTAGAAGATGTAAAATACATTTCAAAGCAACAAGTGGTGTGTGCATAGTTTAATTTTCAGAAATTTCATTAAATATAAGGGGGACCTGGATCATTGTGACTCCAGTTAACATGATCTTACTTTGCCCTCTTTTTTTGGTGAAGCATCCCCTCTAAGAATATTAATAAGTCCACCAACATGTTTCTCTGCACAGAGCAAGCCTCATGTGCCCAGTGTCAGGCTGGCTACTACTGCCCATCCAACACCAGTGACCCCACCCTCTTCCCCTGCCCCGAGGGCTACTACTGCCCCCTGGGGACCGGCTACTCCACGGAGTACGCCTGCCCGGAGGGGACGTACAACGGGCTGAGCACCCAGCAGACCAGTGCCTCCTGCGAGCTGTGTCCCCCAGGCATGTACTGTGAGGGAGAGGGTCTACCCATGCCTTCTGGAAACTGCTCGGCCGGCTGGTTCTGCACCGGTGGATCCTCCAGCTCCACCCCGCTACCGCCTGGTATGACACGCCCATTTCAGGAAATATGTTGACAGGAGAGAAAACAACACTAATTTTGTATTTCATCTGATTATATGGCATTCTTGTACAAGTGTACATTGTGCTGTTTACATTGAAAGATACAAGTATGTAAGCACACAAAGAAAAATAAATTTGATTTTGTTATTGCCAAATACTATTCATTTTGTGTCTTTATGGTGTTTTAATTACTAGTGTTTTCAGACATGAAAAAAAAACCCAATCGTTTAATCTACAGTTCAAAACTTTGGGCCAAGAGAGAGGTTAGTTAGAGTCAAGTACCAATTCAATATTTTAAATGAGATTATTGTCGGTATTGTCGAAGGGTTATTGTATTTACAGAGAGATTAGCAGTTTTCAAAGCATATGCATTTTTCTTAATATCTTGGTGTTCAAATCACATATCTTATTTAATTTCTTGATGCCAAACTGTGCAGTATACCAAGTGTAAAAATAACTGAGATAATGTAGAGAAATTACATGTATGAACATGCCAAAATATCCTTCTTGAAAACACCTTCTCACTTGAAATTTACAAGGCACTATTTTGTTTATGCCCCAATATAAATGGCTACTTCAGTGTGTCCTATATGCTATTGTCTCCTAACAACTGAACTCTGAGCAGCATAGCCAGTCACTGACCATGTCTCATGATTGCTCTGACCGTAGGCAATGCATCGGTCATCTCAGACTGCACCTGTCTGTCAGTGAACTACACCGGGAATCGGTGTCCTCCGGGTACCTACTGCCCCTCTGGTTCCTCCAGACCCATCGACTGTGACCCAGGCTTCTACTGCGATGACTATGAGCTGGACTCCCCAACAGGTGAGGGCAGTCTCTGCAGTCTAATCCCCGATAGTTTTCCCAACATTTACATTTTTCCCTGGTATCAGTGTGAATAAGGCTTCATTGCCTTCTCATTAACCCCTTCACTCAATAATAAGTGTTTTATCTGTCACATTGTCATGTCTTATTTGTTCAAATTGTTGTCACAGCTCTGTGTATGCATGTTTTATTAAGTGAAAATGAATGAATGAATGAATGAGTGAGTGAGTGAACGAACAGACGAACGAACGAACCCCTCATTCACCCTTGTCCTGCCAAATAAGAGTGTTTGCATTCATCATACATCCCATTCGCCAAAAAGATGGTGCCAGGTGAGGAATAATTTTGTAAACAAAGAGGCTTGTAAGTTAGTGCTGATCTCATTCATTTATTTCTTGTCTTTGCTCTAAGATCAATGCCATCCTGGGTACTACTGCCCCGGAGGCAATGATGACCCGACCCCCGACGGATTTGAGTGCCTTGCTGGTCACTACTGTGAGCGTGGCTCTGCCTACCCAACCCCCTGTGCTAATGGAACATTCTCAAATACCACAGGGAACACTGAGGCACCCAACTGTGAACCATGTACTCCAGGTAAGTGGATCAAACCATTTTTTTTTTTTTTTGGCGGGGGGGGGGGGGGGGGTGGAGGGAAGAGTGGATGGGCCGTAGACCCTTTATAGCCTGTGGTGTATTTGCACAGCAGTGTGTTTTATTAAAGTGAAGAACCTGAGCTCCCCTATAGCGTTCTCAAGCTGCCGTGGCTACAGTAATGACATTTACCTCCTAGTGTTAGATAAGTTAATACAGTGCAACCTATCCACTGTTTAGCATACATTGTAGCATACCCCTCTTTCTGTGAGTCACAAGTTCATCAAGCTTATGATTGACTTCAGTAGCCATTGCGAGCTAATGAGTGGGGTTGATATGAATGGAGGAAACAACAACAAAAAAAGCAAGAACAAAAAACAACAGCAACAACAATCAAGAAACCAAATAGGAGTGGTATGCATATTGTGATTCAGATGTCTCTTGTTTTTCTTTTTTTCTTTCTTTACTAAAGTGACTTGGCCAAACCTGTAGCAGTCAAAAAAAAAAAAAATACAAGAAAACTGGTGAAACATGTGTCATTTTCCATTGTCTTATAAAATACATGTGAGTTTGGTCCAATATTTGAATGACATTATTCGATACCCTTAACCTTTATGTGAAGTTTTGTGTTTTTTTTTAGAATATTGTGAAGATTTACCTAAAATAAAAGATAACTCTGACTCCATCTAACTTGTATCTGTCTCACCAGGCTACTTCTGTGCCGGGGAACATCTCTCCACGCCGTCCGGTCCCTGTGCTGTTGGCTACTACTGTCCAGGCGGACAGTCCACCAAGTATCCAGTCAGCTTTATCTGTCCGGCTGGCTTTGCCTGTCCTCTGGGCAGCTCTCAGCCTGAGCTCTGTCCAAGAGGTAAAGATAAAGAACTATTGCAGAAATCCGTCATATTAATGTAAAAATATGTACATTGAATCCGGCTGACTGGACTTACTAGTTAAAAATCACAGAGAGAACAGTTTCGTGACTCATCTGAGCCACTTCTTCAGCTCTGGCTGGCTGGCGAACATTCAGCCGTGATGGATGAATGGATTTAATTTATACTCTTTTTATCATACTACCTGGATGAATCAAAATCTACATCGACATAATGTATATATACACATGTACACTGTAATACGTACTTTTGCACTCGTCACACACCTTTGAAGAAATGTAGAGGGTACACTGTATATGCCACTTGTTGCATATGTCTTTATATTACATTTCTTACACCTAAGTGCATGGAAGTTAGTCTCCAATAAATACTGATATACATAATTATGCATAGTGAGATGTGCATGTGTATATACTTGCTGAATAGATTGCATGTGTGTCACTTGTCTTTAGCACAAAGAAAATTTCATTAAGATATTTGTTGAATGGTCATGTATGCTGTGAACAAGATTTAAAAAGTATTTTTTAGTTGTAAAGCTACTTGAATAAGTGTAGGTAGTATAACACACAACTCAAAATTTAAAAGAGCAAGACATGTTGTGTTGCAAATGTGATTTCCTGAGCCTGTACATCACAAGTTGGAAAGTGGAATAAAGCAGCCAGTGTATAAAATTCCCTAATTTTCCTTCCCACTACACAGGTTTCTACCAATCGGAGGACGAGCAGGGATCATGTGACATCTGCCCCGAGGGCTCGTACTGTGACCCCTACGAGCTGAACAACGTGACCGGGGTCATCGTGCCACAGGACTGCATCAGTGGTCACTACTGCCCCAACCGGACGGAGTACGCTGAACAGAACAAGTGTCCACCGGGCACCTACTCCAACAAGACTAACCTGGCCAGCATCGGTAGGTCTCAGCAGATTTTAGACTGTTTCACCGACACTTTACTGTGAACTTGTACAATACACATTTAAATGTATAGTTTGAGGTTAAAAATGTCATAGTACCGCAACATATTATGTAGCTTTATGTGCCAGAACTGATAAGTGTCTAGTGTTATTAGTAATTTTCTTATCTTAGAGAATTGTGTAGCGTGTTCAGTTTTATGTCCAAAGCATGTGTAGAAATACATTATGCAAAATGATATAATTTCTGTTTACAATATAATACTAGTCCAGCATGGCTTCAAATGTATTTCAGATATGTATAGACTGGAAACATTTGATACAGGTGTGTTAAAATACACTGCAGTGTTATTTTCCCATTTAACCTTGGTAGCACCACCACCTCCATTTCAAACTGCTATAGACATATTGTAGAGGGAGGTTGCATATGTTGTGATGGAGTTAATTGTGTACCCACAAGATTTCACACATGGAAGAGTAAACCCCTGTGAAAGACAAACTCAAAATATTTCTGAATCTCTCAAACCCCCCGCCCTCCTCCAGGTGAGTGCACCCCGTGCGATGCTGGTTGGTACTGTGACGAGGCCGGACTGATGGCACCCAAGGCCCAGTGCCAGGCAGGTTACTTCTGCACCCTGGGATCCAGCGAGCCAGCACCGGAAGACGGAAGCACGGGCAATATCTGCCCTATCGGCATGTTCTGTGTAGAGGGCTCTGTCACGGGTAGGAAAAAAAAATGATTATGATTTAGTTTATTATCCCAAGTCTATTTCAATGTATTTTCTAATATCCTACCTTAACCCTAAAAGGGCCGGGGGGGCAGAATCCGCCCCCCACAAACGTTTCGCGCTATAATTCTGTAACACGAGAAGGCCTATCGCGAGGCTTCTTGACTTTGTTTGTTCAAGTCTCGCGCAACTTTTGAGACCAAATTTGCGACGTCCGCGCATACTTTTGCGAAGCCACGCCCATTTTTGTAACAGAATGTCGCCCCAAAACGGCACAATTTTGTGATTTTATGTACATTTCCTATGGAAAACAGTGCTCTGTCATGAAAGTCATAAAAACCTGATTATTTTTACAATTAATCACTTTCATTGATTAGTTTTGTGCTAATTATGGTAGAAAAGTGGTCAGTGACAATTTCCAATGAAAAACAAAGAAAAAACAAAAGTTGAAAAACAAAGAAATACATAAGAAATTGTGAAAACAATAAAATACATAAGAATTTAAATGAGTTTTGAAAGTTTTTGTGATGTGCAGTTATTGAATATGCTAAAACAGATTTACAGATCAAAAATTAGACTCTCAATGCTTTTAATTAGGCTAAGATATGATTTTGAGCTTAATTTGCATAATTAATTAATTATAATTAGAAATTGATTGTTTCAAAAGATCTTATGACACAGTCTTGTAGATTATGACGCGGGTCTCACGCATGCAAAATTTCATTGCGATCACACCACCAATGGCCGAGATCTCAGGGGGCGGGCGGAATCCATCCCCCATTGTGATCCATTGTGATTCATTTTATCCCAGCTTGTCAAGGTGTGTCATTAAAGTATTAACATGTGTATAGTAAATGTGACTTTGAATTGTCCCTGAGATTCTGTGTGCATGTACTAATGACAAAAACTTTCATTGTAGTTGGGTCACATGTTGCTCGATGCCATGCAGTGCAATGGCAAATATCTTTTAGCTTCTCTAATGTATGCTTAGTCAAGCTGGGTTGTACTACAAGTATACACATTCTTTCTCTTTTCTCTAAGATAGTGCCAGCTATTTAACATTTGTCCCAGCACTCTTGCTAGTGTATGCCTAATGTCACTATCTCGATTCATTGTATACTTTCCAAAAAAAAAAATCTTTTCGTTTGGGAGTGGCTATCAATTACACTTTTGTGAATTCCTCTTGTTCGTAATAGGCGAGAACTGTCCAGCCGGTCGCTATGGTAACCAGACCGGTCTCCGGGAGGCCACAGAGTGTCCCCTGTGTGACCCAGGCTACTACTGTCCCATCGTGGGCCAGTCTTCACCCTACGAAGAGTGCTCGGCAGGGTTCTACTGTGAGCTCGGCTCCACGCGTCCAAACCCCACCAACACCACCGGCTACCGCTGCCCCATCGGTCACTACTGTCCACAGGGAACACCTGTCCCCATCCAGTGTCCAGCTGGAACATACAATCCTGAAGATGGTCAGTATCCCTACAGCTATATTCCTTCTACTTAAGTGAAATATTTTTCTTTACAGAATTTACACCAGCTAGAGAGAATGATTTTGAATGAAAACTGTGAAGGAAAAGGTTATAATGCATCAAGAATATGACTGGCACCAGACAAAAACTGGAAATTTTAAGACCATTTTGATGTTAGTTTTTTAACAAACACAATGTGATGTGCTCCAGTAAAAACAGTCCCTGCTGTCACCAGATTAAACGGGGAATATCAGATAAGTCAGAATGCCCCCACAGTAATGTCAATCAACCTGGACTCAAATAATAAAAGTGTGTATGAGAATTGCTGTTCCTCATATGTCCATGTGGTATTTCTGTCATAAAGATTTGTGAGAACATTACAAATGAATCATGCTGCGTGAATATATTGTTCTGTTCCTTTGCAGGCAAGGATATGCTCTCTGACTGTGTAGGCTGTGATCCAGGATCCTACTGTCAGTACGAGGGCCAGTCTAACACCACAGGAGTGTGTATCGAGGGCTACTACTGCAGCGGAAATGCATCTGTACCCAACCCTGAAGGTTAGTAGAAGCAAAGGATTTTTACTCTCCTGTAGTGAGCCAATATACAATGTACACTATGATGTTGCTCCCAATCCATTAGTTATCCATTGCACCTGCCAAGGAGGCAGTCAGTATATTTTCAATTTCACCACTATCAAAGCCGTTATGGAATGAGAGATAGTTTTCAGCCCAAAATCAAATACTTCATCTCTTTCCTCCAGAAAGCTCCAAATTCTCATTTTATTTCGAATATGCATAGTGATAAACACAGAATAAACTCAAATGTTGGTGTAAGTCTTTTTGTATTTTATGGCATTCAGCCGTGTCCTAAAAATGAAAGGGGATAGAGCCTTCTCTTCTGCTGCGGCAATGTCTGTCGAACTAGCAGGTACATGTATGAATGATATGAATTCTTGTGTGTATGATGTATTGACTATTGGAGATCACCTGTCTAGCATGCTGAAAAATAGTTCAGCCCTGTCAAGCTAGTGAGACCATCATTCGGGTCAGTCACTCACACTTAGATGGTTTCTACTTCATTTGGCTTCCGCAGATGGACAGACGGGCAATATATGTCCAATCGGTCACTATTGTCCAGAGGGGAGCAGCTACCCACTGCCCTGCAACAACGCCACCTACATGAACGACACCGGTGCCTCGGAATGCCTGACCTGTCCCGAGGGATTCATGTGTGTCCGAGGCACGGAGCCTGACCGCTGTCCATCAGGGTACTACTGCCCTCGTGGGACTGGCTATGACATTCAGCCATGTCCAGCAGGTACTGTTCTTACATTCTTATCTTTTTTCGACGTGAAGCAAAAAGAAAATGGTCTATGCTTCTATCCGAACTCAAATGTTAAATCAACTGGAGATACTATTTTTGTAACAAACATTCTCATGAGCCGTCCAGGTATAAATCATTAAGTGCTGTACTTACATATTTTTTCTGATTCCAGTGGTTTATTGTTTGCAATTTCATGATGATTTGCCAGATTTTGTGTAGAATTCAGTGGCTTGTGAGTAAATGCTATTATTATAATGAAAAATCTCTGTAACCTTTTAAAGTGATCTCCCAACTTTCTACATCTCCCAAGCTCAGCCCCACCCCCTCCCTAAGAAAATATTAGATTAGATTTGATATTCAAAAGTTTGACTTGGCCATTAATTCCAGAGGCATTTGGTGTTACCACTTAAATATTTACCTGTATATGGTAGAAAATGTTCAAGCCCATGTAAGGTGGTATCTGTCATGTTGTAACTTGCTGATGTGTGAGCTTGTGTGTTCACAATAGGACAAGTCTCAAGACTCTTAGCTGTCATCTAGAAACTTGTCAATGAGGAGTGTTTGTAGAATGTGAAGTTGTGTGTGAAATCTTGTTTGTATTTTACAGTCAGTGTTGTTAACTTTTTGACTTTTCAATAAAATTTTTAAGTTGCTCAGGAATCTAGAGAATAATTAGTACCAAAAGTAAAGTTAGATGGAGTATAGTAAAGGTGACATAACATTTTGACTATCTGTGTCTTTATCTAGGAACCTACGGGGATGGTATGGGCCTTACAGAGGTCGGAGACTGCACCCAATGCCCTGGAGGATTCTACTGTGAGAGCCCAGGTCAAGGGTCAACCACAGCTGAGTGTGATCCAGGTTTCTTCTGCACCATTGGTAAGCCCTCTTAAATTTGTTGCTAATTAAATAATATTCACATTGATGAAGCACATGAACTTGTTTTACTTTCATTTTACAATTTTTTTAGTCATTGATATGTGACTTGATTTCTCTATAAAAAAGTCAAATTCCACTCAACATTTGTAAAATAATAATCATGGTTTCTAACAAGCACATGCCATTCTCTTATTTGAATTTTGACATTTTTCATTGGTAATACCAAAGGGAGATTTCAGAAGATTGGGTTTGTTTTAGGGGTGTTGCTGCTTAATACCATTTGCAACTCATGAAAAATCATAACCATACTTTGTGAGGATACATCTTCTTTTTCAAATTTCCCAGGTGACTATATCTTCTTTTTTTTTTGAGGGTTGGGGGTTCTGGAAAGCAACATTTCCTTAATATAATTAAGTGATTGAATTGAAATTTTGTTTTTAATGAGCTCTAAAAAATTTTGTGAGAACCTTATGATGGAGCGTTACTGTTTGTCCCATATCAAGACTGAAATGGATTTGTCCACTTGCCATCACCTTGAGTATGCAAGATGCTATGTAGGAGAAAGCTAATATCCCTTTCTCTTTATGTGTGCATTGACAGGTGTGAATGTGAGAGCTCCAAACGGAATGAACAACACCGGCGTGGGAGGCAGCTGCTACGCAGGCCACGAGTGTCCCCAGGGATCGGCCGCCCCCACACCCTGTCTGGCTGGTTTCTACAGCGGCTACACTCAGAGGGATAGCTGTGATGTCTGTCCTGCAGGTAGGACTACTGTCTTGACTTCTGCTGTCTTTGTGTGACTTTGGTACATGTAGTAATGAAAGGATAAAGTTGAATTAGTGATGACTCTTGTAAATGACACAGTAAGTGTACCTGTTAATCCTCATAGTAATTGTATCAATCATAGCAATTATCACGTTTTGTTGAAGATGCTTCTGTAACCATTCAAAGAATTAAAAGGATACTTAGATGAAATATTTTGAAGATATTTGTAAGATGAAAGGTCAATCTAAAATTCAGACCATCAATTATTTCATGTTTTTATATTTAAAAAAAAATGTCTATCATTCGGCAAATATGTGTTCAAAGAATGTATGCATGAATGGATACACATTAAGTTATTGTAAGCTTTATTGTGTGTATGTTACATTTATAAAGATCAGTTCGGAATAAGACTCACTGAATACTGTACTGACATCCAGATATTTTGTTTGCAAGCAAAGTTTGTTAAATGAATCACAGTCTCCCCCTTCTTATCATTTTACACCATGGAGACAATAAGATACTTGCCAGATTCACATAATTTCAAAAGTACATGTATTTGAATTTGTAGCTATTGCTGAAAAATATTTTGCAATATGTTATCAAAATTCACCAACAACTGAATGATATGATCATCCAAATTAAACAAACTTAAACTACCCCCAAGCCCCCCCCCCCCCCTTAAAAGAAAAACACCCTATTTTCCATGGCCAAAGTAGCTACAGTATGTTACACATTTTGTTTTTGTAGGCAAATACTGTGAGAATGCCACAGTAGTCCCACTGGAGTGTCCGGTTGGTCACTACTGTCCTGATGGAACTGAATACAGTGACCAGTTCCCTTGCCCTGCAGGAACATACAATAATGTTACAGGTATGTGGACAATGGTCTATATTGCATGCTTGATTGGTTGACAGAAGAGTTCAACTTTTGCTTTCAGTGTGGAAACTTTCTGTGCCATGGCTGGTTTTATGTGATTCACTCTGAATTTAGCAGACATTTTTCGGACTCTATATTATGATGAAAATGTTATGTAATTATTCATTTGTAAGAATATGGAGATTCGAAGAATAGAATAATCTAAATGAAGAATGATGCTCTCTTTGTGGAACTCATGTAGATACTTTAGTGTCTGTGAGCACTTGTTATGGCTCGTCAAGAATCATGCACTGATTAAATTTTGTGATAAGCATCGGATATGACTACATGCTATGTTGTAGATTAGAGCCAGTTTTTTGTTTGTCCAAAAAATGATGTACATATTTAGTAACATAAGTTCTAAATCTTGTCAAACGGGACATATGGCCTCAAACAGCTCCGTCCCTCATACCATATCATTTCTGCCATTTTAACTGGCTGGCAACCCTTTGACATTCATAAGAATTCATAAGAATGCATGACCCATCAGCCTTTTTATTGTTTATGTGTGATACATATTCCAGAGATTACTCCATGTATGTAACTTTTTTTGTCCAGGTCAAACCAACTTGACCGATTGCCTGTACTGTCCACCTGGGATGTACTGTGAGGGGACTGGTCTGGACTACCCGTCAGGTCTGTGTGACGAGGGATTCTACTGCTCCGGAGCATCCCCCTCCAAGCGACCGTTTGATGTCGGTGTGCTCGTTAACAACAGGTGAGATGAAAGTCAATGGGAATGATGTGTAAGCGATGAACCAGTGGGATATACCCTTAGAATCTATGCCTTTCAGGCCAAAAACCAATCCCCCCCAAAAAAAAAAAAAAATAAATAAATAAAAAAAAATAAAAAAAGTGAAAAAATGAAAAAAAATAAAAAATAAACAAATAAAAAATAAAAATAAATTAATTAATAAATAACCACAAAAAAAAAATGGAAAAAAAAAAAGAATAAATTGCTTGCACTCTTTTAGTACAGGACCAATTGTTGTTTGATCATGACTTTATTCAAGTTCAAGAAAGTGTGAGAATAACAAATATACAAAAGAACCAGGTCCACCGTTTCATTCAAAACGAATGGCAGGTTTAGATTAACTGGCAGGTGTCACAACCCATCTGTATTATATCTAAGAACTACTGCAATGTGCACATGGAGGCAAATTACTTTTGCCATGAAAGAGTTGACATTTGTGTACATTGCATTCAATGCAAATTCTTTAATTATGCATGGCCCATGACAAAGGCACTATCTTAGCTATTCCAAAACTTGTTTTAAAATTTGGATATAAAGGCAGGATGATCATTGCTGCTTGGAGTTAGTACTGACAGTTTTCCCTTTGTGTTCTCTTTCTCCATCCTATGTGTGCTTCTGATCCGACAGCTATGTGTACCCCATGGACACCTGTCATCCTGAGTTTGACTGCGTCTGCCCAGACTACATCAACAGCACTGGAGGTCTCTGTGGGCCTGGCTACTACTGCCCTCAGGGGTCAGCCAAGGCCCTCAACTGTCCAGCCGGAATGTACTGTGAGACACCTGGACTCGCCTCTCCTACTGGTCAGTTTCAGTGTGTTGACTTCAGTGTGCATTGACAGGACACAGTGTATCTGTAAATAAGTGTGTTTTGATTGTATGAAATTAATTATTTCATGTACATTTATGATAACAATGCTTGTGAAGGTGACTTTTAATTTGACTTCCGGCAAATTTTTATGTGCCTTCCCTCTTTTCACTAATAATTAAGGTCTTTGTTAGAAAAAGTTTTGATGTGTGATTGAAGTATGGACTACTGTAGTAGTGAATGGTACATGTAAAGTGTATAAGATACACTAGTTAATTTCGTTGTTGTGCTGTGGTAATTAGAAGCAAAGGTAAATTACACTTTTATGTAGCAGAATATGTAGAACAATCTACTGGAAGTACAATGACCTACAAAATGCTAAGTTTGTAAAAAGATAAAATTGTCTTTTTTACTGAATGTTCAAATACAATACAATACAATTGGATCATTTATATAGCACTCTAACACAAAGTCACTTTTCCTGTCTGCCCTGAATAGGTAACTGCTCTGCGGGCTACTACTGCAACCATACCAGCTTTGAGCCTGATCAGTACATCTGTCCGGCCGGCTACTACTGCCCGGAGGGAACAGGTGTCCCATTCGCTTGCCCAGCAGGCAGCTACAGCTACACAGAGGGTAACGTGGAGCTGGGCAACTGCCTGAACTGTACAGCTGGCCAGTATTGTGCAGGTGAAGAGATAACCGATACAAAATTCCACCTTCAGTCTCAATTTGTGAAGATGATCTTTTGACAGTATTCCACCCTTCTAAATACTTCTGTCTGGTGTATCTTCTTCATTCATTCTCCAACCTCCTCCGCTCCTTCAGTTCATTCCACCCGCTCTGTATTTTTTTCTCTTCCCATACACACGCTCTTGCCAATGCAATAATCTGTGATGTCATTATGTAATTGCAATAAAATCGAGAAGTCTTTTGTTTGCTTGATTTTGATATCTTATACATACGCCTCATGACACCATTGTCAGACAAGTTGGCTCTAATGCCTCGTAAAATTATTGTGAACGTACTGATGATCATTTGGATCAGTACGTAATAATCACCATGTAATACATTTTTTACTTCCTGTTAATTTCCTATTAACTTGTTGATAAATATCTGTTTCCATTGATTACATCATGTTTACTTTATGTGTACTTTGTGTTTAGTTTGTGTTTTCTTCTTAATGACTGCCTGTTTACAGTGATTACTTCGTGTTTACTTCATGTTTACTTTATGTTTACTTTATGTTTACTTCCTGTTTACTTCTTAATGACCTATTGCTTACAGTGATTACTTCATGTTTACTTCCGGTGTACTTCTAATTAACTTCCTATTTACTGTTGTTTACTGACACCAGGAGAGGGCAATGCCTTGCCAGATGATGACTGTGACCCCGGCTACTACTGCCCCGGAGGTCAAACATCGGCCAACCCCGTGGGTCTGGAGTGTCCAGCTGGATTCTACTGTCCCGGTGGATCACATGATCCCATCCTGTGTGAGAACGGAACGTACCAGGCCAACACTAGGGAGGCGGCCTGTGATATCTGTCCTGGCAGCTACTACTGCGACCCAACCGAGTGTAAGAGGATACCAACCTGTAATACCAATATGTAACAAGATGATAAATGCAGTTGCCATCGTAACTGCTGAAATGCTGCTATGAGTTGGGCACGGATGCAACAATTATGCTATATCACAATCGCCCTAAATTATTTCATACCAAAGGCGTCAGATAGGGTTAGATATAGATAGGATTGAGTCAAGCTATACACTGGCTTCTTGTATCATGGGGATAGACCACTTTTTTGTTCTTTTTTTTTCAGACAAGAGTTGCTATCTAAGGCTTGCTTTGAGTGAATTAAGATTAATCTAGCCTAATCAAGTGATATAGTCTACAATGGTAGATGATATCAGAGATGTAAAGAGAATAGATTTATGTGTGTGTCAATGATAATATAACATTAAGGATACAGAAATACATGTTTCATGAACTTTACCATATAGTTGCGAATGTCGTAACCAGTCTTTGACTGATGAGAAAAATTTCAGGTCCCTAACTGTTACAAATTTACAATCACACAGATTGAAGAAAAAACAATTTCAGTCAAGTCATTTCCTTGTCAGGAAAATCGTCATTTAGTACACATAAAGCTGTTGTGTAATGCTGCATTAGAGCTGTTTAGCTCAATAAAGTGTTGTGTCACCTGACATATCTGTTTTAACATAATGTACTTGTGGCTTTCTGCAGCGGGTCCAGTCATTACCCCACAGCAATGCCCACAGGGCTACTACTGCCCTCCCGGCACAGGAGCAGCCATGACTAACGCCTGTCCGCCCGGTACGTTTGGCGATGCCGAAGGCTACGACGATCTGGATGACTGCGTCTCCTGTACAGCCGGGTGGTACTGTGAGGAACCAGCCCTGTCGACTCCCACAGGAGAGTGCTATGCAGGCTTCTACTGCACAGGTGGCGCTTCAGTTCCCACACCGTATGACGACATGGTATGCGCTGTCCTCCTTCAACATTTTTCTCTTCATTCGTGTAACCACATTAGAGTAGGGAGATGTAATGGAGATGGCATCTAGACATCACATTGTAGACCAGAGTTGTAAAATTCACTTATCACAGACTGCTTTTTTAATGGAGGTGTTTGGAATGATCAGAGAATAAAGGTAGCAGCCGACAGTGTAGTTAAGATGTAGGTGTAATTGAAACAGTCAAATACTGTTACACTATCATTGTGTGATACATTTGCACATGATATCCTGTCATTTTGTTGGAATAAGAAGTAATGGCATTCTATCGGTACCTACCTCTTATAGTATGTGTGTCTCATGGCAGAGTAAAGCATGAGAAATTGTTAAACTCCCTATATGTATAAACAACACTAAATTTCAGCCCAATTGTTAAAAAGCAGAGAACAAGAGTTTCATGAAGAAATGGAAATGTGTATATCCAAATAAATATTTTCTGCAAATTGTTGGTGTTGTCCCACATACTGAGATTGATGTTTGTCGTCACCCAATATCAACCCTTCAGGTGGATCCAGACAACTCGTCGTTCACAGGAAACGATGTGTGTCCAAAGGGCTATTACTGCACCAACGGCACAGACTATCCCGAGCCGTGCCCACCCGGAACCTTCTCGGTCAACACTCGTGTGACCCAGGAGGAGGACTGTGACCCCTGTCCACCAGGCAAGTACTGCAACCTGGAGGCGTTCATCCGTGTCAACGAAGCTCCCGACTGCGATCCTGGGTAAGTGACATAGAAGCTACTCTGGCCTGTGTGAACAGACCCATATCTTTGTTGTAGTGAATTGTGCATGATGAACTTCCAGCAGATATTTATATAATATTGGATGGCCTTCAGGTTAATACAAGGAAATATTGGACGAGCTATGCACAAATATTGGACGAGTCGAAGACGAGTCCAATATTTTGCTTACCGAGTCCAATATTTCCTTGTATTGACCGAAAATAGGACATCCAATATTATTATTATCCTACAGAGGATTTTAGCAAAGAATATTTTCACTTACCCTTTCTGTCTCTGAGTGCTGTATGGTCTCCTACTGTACTTGATCCTGACATGGGGTATGGTACACTCTTCAGTGCAAGTTAATCCACTTCATTCCCAGATCTATGTGATCTATGTATTTTGATGTACATTCTAAAGGAAACTTAGATCAACGTCGAATTAACTAATTAATATATGAAATTTGTTTGTATAAGCACAGAATTTCAGAAAAAATGATATTTTAGTTAATTTGTTATTGACCAATCACAGACGTTTTTACTTGATATTTCGGGTCATCTCGTATATCTCAACCAATCACAGTGCAGTTTATAACAACTTTGGGGAATTCCCCTCTTGCCGTCCAATATTTTAAATATTGCTCGCCTCGGCAAAAAATATTGGTCGAGTTCAACAAACTTTCTAAGTGGGTCGGAGGTTATGAGGTGCGTCGACAAAATAACACTTGTATTTGGGCTCTAAAAATCCTCTGTATGGATAATAATGTGGATTATGGGTATTTTTGTACTCTTTTGCAGGTATATTTCTCTATCAATGTACTTACCTGGTTTGTGTGTGCAAATACAGTTTGATTTTTTGTTTTTCAATAGTCAATATGATTGTATATATATCTCCTTGACAACATAGTTGAAAGAAGATTGAAATTATAGACATGAATTACAAGTATATTTTAGTACATTTGGACAGCTAAAAATTCCTATTACACAGAGAGTACTGCAGGTGAAATTGAGTCAATTCCATGTTTACAATTAGTAAAGTAAGAAAAGAGAGAGAAGAAACAAGAAATCAGTCTTGATCAGAAAATGCAGACACAAGAAGTTCTTCTACATAAAAAGTACAATCTTGAATCTGATGAAGAACAAAAGTGCAGTTTTGCAGAAGAACTGTGGAGATATGAAGGATATATTATGATGTTTATGATTTTTTTTTTTTTTTTTGTACAGCTATGTGTGCACAGGAGGAAGTACCACAGGTGCACCAGCCCAAGGCAGCGGTATGGGCTACCCCTGCCCCGCTGGCCACTACTGTCCATCCGGGGTGACTGTAGAGCTGGGCTGCCCCATCGGGACCTACCAGCCGGACGAGGGCCAGGCCAACTGTACCATTTGCCCGGACGGACTTATGTGCCTCTACGTCAACATGACCACACCCGAGCCATGCAAATCAGGTCAGTTACCCCACTAAAGTAGAAGCTAGATGGGCTCCTTTGTAGCCCTGTAGGAGTCACAATATCTGGGGGGTAACTGGTTAAGGGACGGTACCCATAAGCAAGTTATTCTCTTCTGAAAGCAATCATATGAAAGACTGCCATCCTTTCTTTTGAGTTCTTGGTTTATGTCTGGTAGCTTTGGTTTTGCTCTATATTCCAATCTTGCTTTCCTTCTTCACTTTAAAAAGTGTGGTGGTTGGTTTTTGAAAAGAATATGAAAAAAAAAAATAATCTCACTGTTATGTTGAGATAAGCAAAAGAAAATGTCACTTAGTCAAGCATATCTTAGCTTGTTGAGGATGGATTGATTTCGCTACCACATGCATTTCCCATAGACACCTGCCCAAGTATACTCGGGACTCATCCTCAACGGGTTAAATTTGCTACTAGATTTTATATACTGTGATAAGTAGACTTATATTTCATTATTATCTTCATTTGTAGTACATGTACATATTTCATGCTATATAAAGCTGAGACGCATGTGTCATATGTTGTTGGAATACTCTCAACTACACTGAACAGTAAGTCAAATGTGTATCTAATGTATAAGAGTACATTGCTTTACTCCCATATTATCATTCATCCAATATCCCACAATCTCCAGGTCACTACTGCGTGTATGGAGAACAGCTGCCCATCCCATGCCCGCCCGGCCGCTTTAACAACATCACAGGCATCAGCGCCGAGGAGGAGTGTACCTACTGTGTGTCTGGCCAGTACTGCAGTGGCTATGGCAACGTCTGGCCATCAGGTAAAAACAAACTCTCCCCCCTCCCAGAAAATATCTCTCATATAAACTTTCCAGCATTAGACAAAGTCTTGATATCCTTAACCTGTTGAGGACGGACTGATTTTGCTACAACACGCATTTCCCATGGACACCTGCCTGAGTATACTTGGGACTAGTCTACAATGGGTTAAGTCAGTCACGCTATCCCATCTACTTCGACTTATTAAATCCATGTCTAGTGTAGCATGTAGGGCATTGTCTTTTTCTTTCCTTTTTTTTTCTGCCAAATTTTATTCCAGCACTACTGTGGGTGAAGTAGGAGTTTGATAATAATTTTCTTACCAGAAATTTATCTCTCGTGCATTTTGACTTGCTGAGATTTTGTTACATTCTGTTTGATATATTTAATACAAGAGTAATTTATTACACTCATTCATCATGATATGGTGTATCTACTTTGTGTGAAACAAACAAACAAACAAACAAACAAATATCCATGAAAATGTGCTGTAATAATGGCACAGAGATGTCAGATAGGCCCGTAACATTTTATTGTATTCCTGGATGTCATAGCTAAAACCAAAGGTCACACACAGACCTTTGAAAGCAAGGGAAAAGCATTTGCAGAAAAGAATCTCACCCATTTTCCTCTGTCAAATGATCCAGGACCATGCACTGCGGGCTACTACTGTGAGGGAGGAGCCGTAGACCAGGTTCCCACAGCAACCTCAGAGTTCCCCAACAATGGACTGTGCCCCGTGGGCCACTACTGTGACGAGGGGACACCGGCACCGGAGCAGTGTCCTGCTGGTACCATCAGATACACTGAAGGTGAGTCAAGCATCTGTCTGTCTGTCTGTCTGTCTGTCTGTCTGTCTGTCTGTCTGTCTGTCTGAGTCAGGTGGCTAGGTACAGCACTGTAGTTGTACGAAGCATTTAGTTATAATTGTAATGTTGTTTGTTTTTCATTAATAATCTCTTGGGATTGTTAATGTAGCTAGTGCTGTATAAATTCTATGTATTATTGCTATTATCATTATCAGTTATAGTTATGATTATCATTGTTAATATTACCACTACCATGATCATAAATGTCTTACAGTTGATAACCAATATATCAGACGTCAAACATATACATTAATGTCCTATTCTTGGCAAGATAGTGACTGAGGTCTTTTTATTCTTTCTCTAAATGATAGGTAATACAGGTATATTTGATTATTTTTAATATTTTAAATTATCTTTTATCCCTTTAGTTTACTTGATGTACTATGTATAAATCATTGTAGCATCTGGTAAAGAAGTTGGAATCTGATGTCATATAGGTGTATTCAGGCTTTTAAGTTTGAATGTATGGAAAGTACAAATCAATGGAACATGAAGACATGCAACGGTGTATATTGAATCTGAAGGGTTCTTGATGAATGTGTCTTAAAGGGTGCAAAGTATGATGTGTTCTGTATGTTGGCTTCAAATAAATGGGAGTCATGGCATTGTTTAAATCTTAAAAGGAGCAAGTTCAGTTTATTGTACTGTAGTACAATATGACAATGCAACAATTGCTATTTCTCTCTCTCCATCTCTCTGCTTTAGGAGCGGCTGGTGTAGAAGACTGTTTACCCTGTCCTGGCGGCTACTACTGTGATACTCCCGGCAAGACCAACGCCACTGGCCAGTGCTCAGCCGGCTACTACTGTCCGGCCAACGAGACCATCACCGCCCCGTCCCCAGGGGCTTTCCGTTGTCCAGTGGGTCACTACTGCCCCGTGGGCTCCCCAGCCCCCGTGCCCTGCGGAGTCGGGAACTACCAGCCGGACGTCGGCAGAGACAGCTGTATCCAGTGTCAGGCCGGATACTACTGTGAGAGCTCCCTTTACCCAGACCCCACGCCATGCCCAGCCTACCACTACTGTCCAGCAGGTAAGACTGGACCTCCATCTGTGCTTCCTGCTAGATGCCACTTCCAACATGTGGCTTACTATTTCTACCATGAATGTAGTCAAGTCGTGAAACAAATTAAATCAATAAAGGATGTACACCCAAAGACGTTTTGATGTCGGACTAGCTTTCAGATGTCACTGTTGCTTTTTGTAGTATTTAGTAGTGTTGTTTGCCCAAAATACTGCAGGTTTCATGGAAATTTTGTTATGACACACGTTCATTGCAGGAAAGATGAAAATACTGTTTTTCCACCAAACAGACATTTTCAGCCATCAGAATACTCCAGTGCCATTTACAGGGTTAGCATCCTTGAGCTTTTTATGGCAAGTGTGAGAATGGAGTATGGCTCTGAGATGCAGTAATGACGACACAGAAACATAGCAAGGTATATAGGTCTGTATTTTGCCACGGACAAGCCATTGTCAGAGCAACCAAACATACTGTCACTTTTGTGTACCTTCCTTGTCTTGCTTTCCTCACAGCTACCCGAACACCAATCCCTTGCCCGGATGGTACCTTCACCTACCCCAACGACACCGGTCTCAAGTCTCAGTTTGAGTGCCTGCCCTGCCTGTCCGGCCAGTACTGCAGGTATGTCTAGACTTGCTTTACAACATTGTGTCACCTTGTTTTACTTTGCAATGTGTACAAACATTCTGACATGAGATGGCAGCATTCAGCTTTCCCAAATGGCTGTACGAACACGTCTGGAAAACACCAAAGGTCTTGGTGTAATGTCAGAGATACACTGGGTGTTGATCTCTTCTATACACCAACCATAAATTACACACCTGGTTACCTAATGACATTGTAACAATTTTCTTGTACTGCTGTGCTGGCTTTTATGTCAACAAATTACATATATGCATGATAGGTGAAAGATGTTTCTGCTTGTATACCATTAGAATCTTCTGTCTTCAAACATGGATGAATGAGCTTAATATAAGAGCATCTTAGTTTAGTCTTCTATCAAAAAAGTTGGATCAGAAAATTGAAATATACTTTAGATTGTGCAAACGTATCCATGTACAGAGTGAATACTTGGAGGGGAAGATCTTGCATAAGTCCATGTCAAGTCCAATGTGTGAGTGTCTCAGTATATCTTTGTCCCTTTTATTCACAGAGGAGGACAGCTTCAGGGAGCCTGTGCCCAGGGCTATCTGTGCCTCAGCCGCAGCTCAGAGCACACCCCCAATGGGTCCTTCCCCGTCTTCGACGTGGACAAGACCCAGTGTGAGGACAACACCACCTGTGCCGGCCCCTGTCCACGTAGTCACTACTGTCCGGAGGGCACCCCGGACCCCATCCCCTGTGCTAACAACACCTATAGGGATGAGTACTTTGGCAGTGTGGAGGAGGACTGTTATCCCTGCCCACCTGGTAGCTACTGTCTGGAAGGTAGGACAGTGTTTGCTGACTCTTCTATTTTCCCAAATGATTGCCCTCAATTGTTGACAAGGTGATGGCGTTTCTGTAATTTAAAAAAAAAAAAAAATCTCCTATGCACGGCATGATAAAGTTTTACTGTGGAATGATGTTATTATTAGGACTATCTAAAGTCTCCATCACGCTCTCCCAGCATATCCACTAAATTGTGTATGTATTTAGTGGTGTTGCTCACTTTTGATGTACAAACATTAACTGGGGTTCAGCAGTAACAGAAATACAACATTGTGGTATGTATGTTTGTGGTAACTGAGGTAGTACCACCGAAAGAGGAATATTTCTAATCAAGATTTTGACCAGGACTTTCGATGACTGATGTTGTATTTACTATTGTAAATGATACAGCCATTGGTCTTTGACATAGATCTGTGAATTGTTTTACAGCAGCAGTGAGACTGTATAATGATAAAAGCATTTCTGCACAAAGACCTCAGCACAGCTAGTTTCTGTAAGCTGTGGTATCATATGCACCAGTGTCTACAGCATTTCACCCTTTATCTACATCATCTTTATTATTTTTGTCTTCAGGTGACCCCACCTTGTACCCTTGTCTGCTGGGTCACTACTGTCTCCAGGGACAGGCCCCCATTGAGTGTCCTCTCTACCACTATCGGGACGTAGAGGGCGCTGCCAGCATGCAGGACTGCTTCAACTGCGAGCCAGGGTATTTCTGCAATGAAACAGGTTAGTGCTGTCCAGCCCTAGTTTGAAGGGTCAATGGTAAAAGGACATAGCTTATGCATAATGTCACTTTGAAAACAAAAAAAAAAAAGACGAAGAAGAAAGGTCATTGATACCAATGTGCAAATGAGCTTACTCCAAGCTGGCATATTTTAGTAGCATTGTAAGGTCATAGTCCTTGGAGTGTTGATATGATGAATGAGTCAATACTATTGTACTAATCTTTCTTTCTTCTGTCCGACTTCCCCCACCAGGCATGACTAACACCACGTTCTACCCCTGTCCCGTGGGTCACTACTGCGAGGAGGCCACCACGGAACCCGTACCCTGCACCGGAGGTCGTATGAGCACCACAGAGGGGCGCGTCAGCAATGAAGACTGCCCTCTGTGTACGCCGGGCTACTACTGCCCCAACGACACCATCAATGTCCACGGTATTCCGTGTCGCCCGACCTACGAGTGCCCAGAAGGTGAGGCAAATTGGAAAGATTTATGTTGATACGAAAATGTTTAGTTCATTTATTTTAGATCAATGTCAACAGAAGAAAGAAAATCCATCTGTGTGCATTTGCCCCAATAATACTGCAAAAGTACATTGTACAATGTGTAAGTATTCCTATTCATACCACCATGAAGAGGTTACAGCAAGGGATAAGTGGCTTCCATCTACATGTACATAAATTTGGAAACTGTGTGGTCCTTGATGAAAGAGTACTTAAGCTGTTCCTATGGAGATGACCAATGGAAAGTTCTTTGGTCTTGCGTCTTCAGTGTGATCATGCATTCTTTGGTGTTGTATATGAGGAGTTTGGTCACAAAATGGGTCATGTGCTATTTTTTAAATAAGTCAATCATCATAAAGAACAAAATGAAGTCTCTCTAGTGATACCTCACCTGTTACATAACGAGGCATATTCTTGAAGTTACAATTACAAATATTCAATATTTTCTAATTATTTTCTTTGTTTTTTATGGCTTCAATCTGAAATATCTCAAATGAATGAAAATGAAATTAACTCTTTTTGCAATCAAACTCTTCATAATATGTAGATTTTTAAAAGTTGGGAAGCCCTCATCTATCTTGGATCCAAGTATATCTCAAGCCTGTCTCTGGGGTGAAATGTTACATTCCTTTGGGATAGCCCGGTGCACTGGTTTCATTCTAATAGTAACTGTGGAATATGTTGTTCTACCTTTCCATGACAGGTGCATCTATTGAGGTGACCTGCAGAGCCGGTCACTACTGTGAGGGGGTGACAGGCGAACCTCCCATCTGTCCAGGGGGCTACTACTGTCCTATCGGCTCCTTCACCCCCACAAGGTCAGTCTGGAATGAGCTGAGCATCACTAAACACTTACAGTGATCATGATTTTGAGCAACACTAATTTTTGAGAAAGAAAATTTTAACTACATGGATGTCTTTACACTTATTTCACATGACCATATAAAAGCATTTGTGTTGCTGTATTCAAGCAACCTTTGGAATTACTATTTTGAGTACTGTCTGAAAGAGGACTAAGAAAAGACTAAGAGGATTAAGAAAAGAAAGAAAAAGAAATGCTAGATTATAGGCATACAAACACATTTTTTCTTGTTCACATGCAAAATAGTTCATCGCAGTAGGTCTTATTTAAAGGGGTTGACTAAAACACAATGACTTGTTTTGTGATTGTGGTGTCTCCTGATGTACCGTTCGGTCCACAGATGTTTCTACCCTAAGTACTGTCCAGAAGGCAGTGAGTTCCCACTGGCCTGCCCTCTTGGCTACCGGGCTGTCAACCACAACCAGCTCCGTGACTCAGACTCCGATTCCTGTTTCATCTGCCCAGCTGGTACATATGGCAACCACACCGAGCGCTTCTATTGTGCAGACTGTCCCGAGGGATACTATTGCCCAGAAGGTAAGAAGTTGTTGTTTTCTCTGTCTAAATGCTTCTTTAAGAAAGATTAAGAAAATGTTTGCCCTTCCATTTAGCCATACTTGACTGAGGTGTTCTATTGGCACTCACTTTAAAATTCCCCTCAATGTTAAAAAATCTGAGCTGGACGCCAGAAATTTAACAATACAATAGTCCCATGTGAAGGTCACTGTGATATATTTACTATTGGGAAAATGAATTCCGTTCATGAATAATCACTTTCTGAACATTTAGTCTAATTGGCAAAGAGATAGGCCAGTAGACAGGGCTGTCAGTGAACAAAGAAATGAAGGAAAATTTACCCATTTACATGTCAAATTGCCCAAGACAGACCAGCATATTTTGAATTCCTACTAAATCTAGCAATAAGCCCATCAGTCAGGAATGACATTAGCATGCAAAGAACATACCAATTCTATGCAAAATGATTAAGTTTCCCAATGTAAAATCTCTTTGTAGGTATGAACAAAAATTGACCACTTTACCTCCTCTGTAATCTATTTCAGCAACACTTCGATGATTTCTGTTTGAGATGGCTCCTGAACTTATTTTTGTATAAGAAGAGTCACTTCCATTCTCCTCTTATACCTCTTGTCCTCCCATTGTGTCATGCATTACCTTAATAGGTACTGGCAACCCCCAGGACTACCCCTGTGAGAAGGGCTACTACTGCCCTGCCAACTCCTCCGCCCCCACGCCATGCCCCGCTGGTACCTACGGCAACCAGGCCCTGGCCGTGGCCGCTTCTCAGTGTGTGGACTGCCCGGCGGGCACCTACAACAACCTGGAGGGCCAGGTGGCCTGCCGCCCCTGTGGCAGTGCATCCTCTTCGGAACCGGGTGAGTGTTAAGGGTCTCAGTCCCCATTCACATTTGCAATTACATCCATATTAACCCATTTTCTGCAAAATGGTTAAATTCAGTGGACTTTTACTGTACATGTTGGTTGTGCAAAAGTGCCATGAGCATCAATTTTGAAATACTGTAGCATTTTATAAGAGGCCACTATTATTTGTCATTATTATTAGACTTTGTAAAGGAAACACAGAGTGCTTGTACTCAGTGGATTAAGAGTTATTTTGTTAACATATTGTGAAGGTGCTACTTCATTTGATGAATCTTATTTCTGTGTATCACATACAACTCTGTACTACTATATTATACATTAGTAATATGATAATATTTACGTGAAATAAATGTCATTAAATTGAAACTAAATCTGAAACTCTTTCACTGTCGTGCCTGCAGGAAGCCCAACATGTACCTGCACAGGCGCATACCGGTCATTCCAGATCTCAGACGGGTCCTGCGAGTGCCAGTCCGGCTATGTGTACTACGACGAGACTGACCAGCAGCAGGTCGAGGGCAATGGTGAGGGAGACTGCCAGCCCAGAGTGGACACTCGCTGCGAACTCTCCCAGAGCCGCGATGCCAGCACCCGAGAGTGCGTCGACCCGTCGACTGTGGACTGCACCACGCAGTGCGGCACCAACGGTGGTTCCTGGAACGTCGACGTTGGAAGGTGAGGGGAAAATCGCTTGTCAATATCCTTATGTAAATGTGATGTTTTGGGGGGATTTACCAACTTAAGGAGATATACTGCACACAGTATTTACGTACTGAAAACGAAATTCACTGAGGATCCTGTAAAACCTTGCTGAGCTCAACACATGATAATACAAGGCACTCTGTACTCCTGCTCTGCTGTCTAATTAAAGTCCATGTGCATTTGTTTTATTTATCTATACTTGTCAAACCTTTGGTGCAGAAATCAGGGTGGACAATAAACATGATGGGCTGTTCAGATCTGAGCAGCTTATTCATTGCCATATGCGGGATCTTAAGCAGCACAACAATGATACTTGGTCTAAGCGGAGCCCCCAAGTGGTGCATTCGGCAGTGTGAATACTTGAGACATATCCTCGCATATAAATCCTTCTACAAAACAGCTGCAGTTAACAAGTGACTAAATGAAGTGAAAGCATACGATATCAACCAGGCAACCAAAAATGACGCTAAAGGAAGATATGACCCCTCTTCCTTTCCTGTCTTTTGTTCTTCGTAGACTCCTATTGTTTCTGTCTTCTCTCCTCTCGGTACTGTCTCGCGTCTTATATGTGTGTGGGTAATGTGCGTACGTGTGTGTTGTCCTTGTCATATTTTCCCGGTACACGAGGTCAGTGAACAGTGTCCGGGCAGTAGCATTGATATTTTATATATTTTTTTCCCGACCTGCGTATCTCAATATAACTACATTTATATCTTTTTTACAAATGATTTGAATAATCTGTATCAAATATAATAGCTATAAAAAACCCTCGAATAATATATTATTTACTCATTACTTATCTAGTGATCCACGTCCCACAAGCTTTGCTTTTTAGTGGATCACTATTTTCCACAATCGAATCTATTTTCCGCACGTCCACGAAGTATATATGTATTGTTCCTCAAACATATGTTGTTATATAATTTATCTTGGATACTACATGAATCTTTTGCAAATGTTTGAACAATATCATTTCATGACATGTATACTTTGTACTATGTTTTGATTTTCGTTGATTGGAAATTTGTACTATGTTTTTTTCTTGATTCTCATTGATTGATTGGAAATAAACTTGAATTGAATTGAATTGAATTGACCCAGTAACAAATTCATCCAAGTCATGACATATTTAGCAATTAATTAGATCCGAAAATGAATACCTCAGTCCTGTTTCCATTCACGTCCAGGTGTGAATGCAATACCTACACCACCGTGGAGAGCATCTGTGGAAATAACTGCAGCCAGGTGATACCTACCGCCATGATTTCTGTCAACGCCAATGGCGCCCTCAGCCTGACCTGCACGGATCCATCGGGCAACAGCATGAGCAAGGTGAGCAGGAGGGAAATAATGAAGTGAATGTAGTTGCTATGGTGACTTGTGCAAGAAAAGTTGTAGAATTGGGCATAGGTTCTTCAACTTGATTGGCTAAGTTGGCCTATAACAGACTGCAGAAAGACCAGAGGTGACTGTGTGCGACGTATTGTCAAGGTTGCAAATTTGATTGTCACATAAATGTCTAAACTGCCTTTGTATACAATACTAGCATTTGTGTGCTACATGTAGTTTGTTTGTTTGTTTGTTTGTTTGTTTGGGTTTTTTTTTTTGGGGGGGGGGGTTGCAATGCTTTTTCAGGATATTACCTTTTCGAGCAGCGACAAACCATTTGATTAGCTTAATATAAAGCTTTGCTGTGTTGGGATACCTTAATTAAGTGTTGCTTGATGTGGTGCAATATATACCAAAAGAGAAACAAACAAAACATAAGTGGTTATAAATACATAACTGGTGTTTGATATGCAGTAATGATGACCGTGGTAAAGTTATAGTGTCAGACATGTTTCTTAATGTTTGCTTAATGTGCAGTGAAGGACGACCTAATGATAAAGATTGTGATGCATACTGAAGTTTGACTTATGAATACATTGGGGAAATTAGACGTAATGGTAATGATAATGAAAGGACATTTATATTGCGCAGCTACTATAATAATATACTCTACTGCGCATTACAAAATGACATGCATACAAGAAATTCAAACAGAAAATACACTACTTCAAGAGATGACTTTTTAACCTGGCCTTAAACTCATTAATTGTGACTGCTTGTCTGACAAACAAAGGGAGATTATTCCATAATTTTGGTGCAGCGTACAAAAATGCCCTGTCACCAAGAGTAACTTTTGATTTCCCCGATGGATATTTCAATAATGTTTGATCCCGTGAACTCCGAAGATGATAAAATGTTTGAAGTGATGTTTTTAACTCTACAAGTTCCTGTATGTACACTGGTGCTGTACCATGAATGGCTCTATATACAATTAGCAGAGTTTTAAATATGATTCTCTGCTTTACAGGCAACCAATGTAATGCACGTAGTAATGGACGACAATGAGAAAAACGAGGAGAATTACAAACTAATCTAGCACATGCATTTTGCACCCTTTGTAGTTTACCTAACTGATTATCAGGTAAGCCATAAAATAAACTGTTACAATAATCCAATCTGCTTGTGACAAACGCATGGATGATTTTTTCAGTACTTTCCCGTGTCAAATGCTTCCGAATATGTGCAATATTAAACAAATGATAAAATGAATTTTTACATACTTCAGAGATATGTCTGTCAAAAGCTAGGCGTGAATCAAACCACACTCCCAGATTCCGTGCAGAATCAACAGGATAAATATCAACATCAATCACTTTCAGGCTTTCAGTGCGTAATTTTGAAACTTGCTGTTGAGTGCCACATATTACAAATTCGGTTTTCTTATCATTGAGTAGTAGATTGTTGGATAATAACCATTTGTGAAGATGCACAATACATCGCTCTACAATGGACACAGTATAATTCTCATCTGCTGCAGTAGGTGAAAAAGATATGTACAGCTGTGTATCATCCGCATAGGTATGACACATTACTTCTGGGAAATTGTGTTGGATTTCATGGAACAACCTACTAGCATACAAAGTAAAAAGAAGGGGACCCAGGCAGGAGCCTTGGGGCACACCCCAGGGTACATCAAACTCCTTGGACATACTGGAATCGACCTGAACCCTCTGTCTCCTATCATTCAAATAGGACTCAAACCATGACAATGCTCTGTCAGTTATTCCAAAATGTGTTTGGAGAATATTCACAAGAATGTCGTGTCTAATTAAATCAAAAGCTGCACTCATGTCCAGTAGAACTAAAAATACCACCTGTTGCTTATTCATTGCTAACAGCAAATCATTCTTCACCTTTAATAGGGCTGTTTCTGTGCTGTGGTTTTGTCTATATGCTGACTGCATCGGTGGTAGTAAATCATTGGTTACAAGATGTTGCTGAATTTGACCTGCTACTGCTGCTTCAACCAGTTTGGACACATATTGCAAATTACTAACAGGTCTACAATTTGAAAACTGTAAATCTGCACCGGGCTTTTTCAATAATGGTCTAACTATAGCCAACTTCCAATTCCTGTGAAAGTGTCCACTTGTCAGAGACAGGTTGATAATTTTTGTAAGAACTGGCAATAAAATATCAATGTTCCTTACAACCAGCTTTGTGGGTATTGGATCCAATATACATGTCTTCTTGTTTAACTTCAGAACCAACTTTTGCACATCATGTGCACATAATGGAGAAAACTGTGACGTAATCAGCATTCGTTTCTTCTTTTTCTCTCTCTCTCTTCAGACGATATCTGGTTCCATCGGCCCGAGTGCCTTCACCTCGGGGGCCAAGAGATCACAATTTGCCGAGACCTCTGACACGGGTGCTACCGGCATCGTGCCAACCAGCGTAGAGGACTGTGATTCTTTCACTTCAGGTTTGTGCAGGACATTTTCTACACTCCCCCCAATTCAGTAGTTGAAAGGTCTCATCAGATGTAAACATGTATAAAACATCTTTTCATTTGGTTGTTTTTGTGCAGGGGATTATTGTAACAAGCGATGTATCTCCAGACATCCCTACATCTTGTAAACTTCATCCATTACTTGATTGGAGTCGGGGAACTTGAGCAGTATGAAGAAAATCATTTGCTCAATCCTGATGAATGAAATATAGTCTAAACTGAAATAGAACATCTTCATGGTGTGTTCATTGTTCTCACCTGCATATGACATGTGTGAGTCAGAGATTTTAATATCTTATTTTATTGCTTGTTCATTTTGATACCAGATGCAACTACAAAGAAAAACGTGTGGGCTTTCTTGCTTTATGATAGAATTGCTGGTTCACGTTGTTCTGAAGACTTATCTATGATTTCTTAGTATGTTTAGTGGTGGATGTAATTTGACCCATGATTATCACCAGTTCAGTCTTGTGGCTAATCACAGTCAGATTACATTTATTTGCAGCCACTACCACTCCACACCTACAGTAATGACAAAGATAATGATCGTCTTTCTTTATTTCCTTTGCACGTTGTAGATGCTACTACCATCCAAGTGACAACTGCTTCGTACTACTCGACATCGGATTCCTACACGACGATGAACTACTCCATGGGGACGCAGTCGTCCCGACGTCGTCTCATGGCGGTGCAGTCGACGACAGGTGTGAGTGGTATCGAGAACCCTCTCTTCTGTCTGGAGCTGGAGGACATGCTTCTCTTCCGTGTCAGCATCGACCATAGCAACCGTTCCCTTAGCAACTACCCCGTCTACGTCAAGGACCATCTCTTCAACACTAACCCGACGTTCGACTACAGCGAGTTCCGCGACCTGCGCTTCTACGTCATCAACACCAACGTCTCCATCACGTTCTTCGCGCACGTCTTCACCGAGCCGGGACGCTACGTCTTCGCTGACGCCCAGGAGCCCAGCTGGGAGATCATCGTCGCCGTGCAGGAGCAGGATGTGTCATGTGACGCCATCCAGGTGGCGCCCTCTTCCACGGCCAATCTGGTGGAGCAAGACATCGGGAAACAGAACAACATCAACGAGGCACCGGACTGGGGTCTCATCATCGGTGAGAAACATTACTCTCAGCTATTGTCATTCATTTGATAACACCTAGTATACCTACTGTGATTTTAAAGTGTGTTTATGTTTCATTCATTTGATAACACCTAGTACGGTCCTACTGTAATGGTGTGTATGTATCATATATTTAGGTTGTTGCACATTTTTAATTCACAGTCTCTGTACAAAAAAAAGAATTAAGGTTGTATAGTCAGAAAAAAAAATGCCCCATGCATGCGAGCTATTTAGTCACAATTGTAATAGAATATTCTTCAGGATGTCTTGCACTTACTATGCATTTGAGGGAAGGTTGCTAGGGAAAGTGCAAGAAACTTTGTGTTTTGTAGTCATGAAATGCTTTAGAACCTCCTTAAACCCATATGAAAACTTTGTCCAGTAGGCTCTAGCAGTGATTCACATATGTCCGCCATTTTGCGCTCCTTGACAGGTATGCTTGCATTCTTGGCGGCTTGCATTGTGATGCTTGTTGCTGCGGTGATCGTCTGGAGGCCCAAGGATGCAGGCATCTACCCCATGAAGGCCTGGAAACCGAAGTACCGAGCCCTTGGTGCACCACCCAAGATTCCTGCCTACCTGCAGTACAAGGACCATGATCGGTAAGAATGTCTTCCTCTTCTTTGTTTTCACTCCAATTTTACCTTCTGTGTTGATGCAATATTTTAACTTCTGCATTTATCCTAGAAAAGATGATTATTCTTTTTAAATAACTTTTTGTACTTGTACTTCATAGTCAACCTGGCATGTGGTAGCTACATTGTACATGTAAACTGAGCCTGCCCAAGTCGGTATCCTGCAGATAACCATGTTTTCAATATCCGTTAAGATCAGGTAGATAACAAGTAAGTATTGATCAAAACTCAAATAAAATTGTGATAAACTGTAGGTACTGTTCTCGCAGTCAAAAATGATTAATAACTGAGAATCTTTTGGTAAATTTGCAAAATTTAAGGTGATTTAAAACTTGTTCCCCTCTCCTCTGTGTTCTTCACAGTGAGGAGCTGATAGCCGGCTCCACAGTAGCCGGTGCCAGCGGTGTAGCGTTGTCGGGCGTGGCCAGCAGCCAGCCCACCCTCCTGGAAGACTTCAGTGTGAGGACCCTGTATGACAAGCTGGAGGACCAGTCCCTCTACCTCTCTCAGCAGCTAGCCAAACAGCAGGAGGACCTCCAGGGATTCTATGAGCGCATGTCCAAGCAGACTGACGGCCTCAAGGTAACCCATCCCCCTTTCAGACTAGAGAGTTCTCGTATGGATGTAGAAGTATATATATATATATATATATATAGGACGTATGGATATAGGATGTTGTTATGTGTTTGAATGCTCTTATATTGAAACGTCGTATACTGAAATGATGGTTTGAGTGTCGTTTCAAATCATTATCCTGTATCCATATGATGTATATTTGTGTCTGAATGCTCTCATATCCATACATCGTATGAGTAGGCGGGGCTTATTCGCAGCGCGCCCAACTCATTTATCTACAGTGTGGATTCATAACAGGCGGCTGACAGATTGATTGTGACGTAATCGAACTTGACAGCATGAACAATTCCTCATTAATTATCTGGCACGAACTAGCAAACTGCCGAAACACTATGCGCAAAGCCTGCGTAAATTACGTACTGCGCATGGAAGAGATTCACGTCTACTTAAGAAATATCACTTTTGCGCTAGGTCTGAATGCTCCCATACGATTATCATATAATTGGGTGCTGAGTCTGAATGCTCTCATATCCAAATGTCGTATACCAAAAAGATAACAAGCCTTTGATGTCTTTAAAAGCATTATCTATGAAACATAAATGGAAGTCCTTTCTGACTGAGCACTGACCATTGTCCATGTGTGTCCATCCTAAAGGACCTGCTCATCAGCCTGGATACGGCCAAGCTGGAGCGTCTCTCCAGAGCCGGGCGTCGCCGGTCAAGCAGCAGTAGCTCCAGTGATGATGGGAGCAGCAGTGATGTCAGGATAGCAAACTACACCTCTCACAGGACCTTCAACTTCTCAGGTAGGACTCCTCAAGAGTTCTTGTGTTATGTCCTCCATCGCTACAATCTCAGCTGTGGTGACACCTGTGTCTCAAGATGGTTGTATTAAAACAAGAGATTTTCCCGCAGTTTTTCTACATTATTTCAAAGTTTATGTTACTTCTGTTGTAATGAAGTGAGGATATCAGTTTGTAGTGAGGCTGGTATTGCACATGACACCCCCACCCTCTTTGATTCCAAAATATTTTTGCTGCTGAAAGGCATTCGTTGTGCTTTTCAGCAGCAAGTGAAAAAAAAAAAAATGAAATGAAAGTGAAATATGCCAAGTATGATGTCAAATGATAGGCAGTGTTTTGACAAATCTATGATGCAAGCAGTACTATTGTTGCTATGTTCTGATATTTGCTGTCAGTTTACCTATAATTGAAATATGTCATACTATTCCTGAGGTATAATCTCAGAGTCTACTTTACAGGAAGTCTACAACAAGTCTACAACCAATTTCCAGGAAATCTACAAAGATATGATTTTGGAGTAATTAGAATCCTGATTTTTGAAAGCTTTGCTTTTTGCCCAATATACACAAGTTATGTATTTGACTATTTTTCATTTTGCTGTCGAACAAATAGCTTGTGTGTAATGAGTCATGCCAGTATCTCTTCCCAGCACTCTGAAAACTTAGAAAGAAAAGTAAGATGCATGTGGGAGTCAAAAAGTCAAATTTTGCACCCCCACAGGAGCTTCAAGGAGGGAGCAGGAGCTCATGGAAGCTCTGCAGCTCCTGCTGGAGAAACTCAACAGTGGTAAGATCCCAATCAGCCAGGAGATGCTGCAGCAGGCCGGTCTCGCCCCGGGCGGGGCCGGGGCAGGAGGCGTGGTCTCCGGGAAGGGCACGGCCGTGGACAAACTCCTGGCCAGGCAGAAGGCAGAGCGCATCAGCCTGGACAAGGAGCTGAGAGAGGAGGCGGAGAACGAGATGGAGAAGCTCCTCTCAGATTATGTAAGTCGCTCAATTTCTAAGTACTATCAAAACTAACAGAAATTCAATCTTTCAACGATGCCATGTCAGTCATTCTGTTCTAAGATTGCAGTTGAAAGTGTAGATTTGATTTCTCTTGGGTCAAGCTGTTACTCATGTGAACTATAGTTATCAAGCTGTCTTAATTGTTTCAGGTATTAAAACACAAGATTGGTTATGGTTTCATTTTTAGGAGGATTCTGGCAATTAATATTCTGTATTCTCTTTGCTAAAGAAAAATGGGAAAATGCAATGAAAGAAACAAAGAACTGAGGCTGAAAATTCATGCTAATGAAAGGAATGGAAAAACTTTCATAATCAAGCTGTCCCCATTATTCCTATATGCAAACTGGTTCTTCATAAGAAACATGATGGTAATTTGCAGTTGCCAATTGACCTGTCTATTTTCCATATACTGATCAAGGAGACAAGTGGAATGACAAAATGGTTATGGTTTCATTTTTAGGAGGATTCTGGCAATTAATATTCTGTATTCTCTTTGCTAAAGAAAAATGGGAAAATGCAATGAAAGAAACAAAGAACTGAGGCTGAAAATTCATGCTAATGAAAGGAATGGAAAAACTTTCATAATCAAGCTGTCCCCATTATTCCTATATGCAAACTGGTTCTTCATAAGAAACATGATGGTAATTTGCAGTTGCCAATTGACCTGTCTATTTTCCATCTACTGATCAAGGAGACAAGTGGAATGACAAAATGAGAGAAAGGAAATATGTCATTCAAACATTGGGATGTATTTTGCCATGCTTTCCTTGCAAGAGATTACCATGCCCTATTAACTTATGGTGGCTGTATTTCTTACAGGAGAGTAAACGGAACACCTTGACCAGACAGCTGTCCGAGGACCTCCAGGCCCAGCTTGACCAAGCCTCGTCCAAGGAGGAGGTCAGCGAAATCCTGGCTGACCACGAGCTGAGGATGGCCGAAGCCCTGGACAAACTGGACAAGCAGAAGAACAACCAGATGCAGGACTTGACCCGCCGCCTGGCCCAGAAGAGACGGGACAGAGAGGGCGCCCTTCGCAAACAGCACAAAGCAGAGGTGAGCAAATTTGATGTTTCCTCGATCATATCATCTGTTAAATGTCATAATGGTTTCTCGGCAAGAATTTAGAATATGACCTTATCAATTATTATGTTTGTGAAGGGAATGTATATATTTTTCTTGGTGAAATCCGTGTGATCTAGTTCAGTACTAAGTTATAATTCTCACATACAGTCAAACCTGTCCATAGTGGCCACTCAAGGGAGATGATAAAAGTGGCTCTTATAGACAGGTGGCTGCTATAGACAGGGTCATTAACATGGCTTAACTCCCTGAGAGAATTGCTTTTAGTGGCTATATGCGGCAGATTGCCACTATAGACAAGTGGCAGCTAAGGCAGGTTTGACTGTATTTGCTTGAATGTGCAGTGTTCTGAGATGTATGACTTGCAAATAATACAAGTATGATGGCATTCACTTGTAAAGTGGCATGGTGTCTACATATGGTAAAAACAATCTTGATTTGTCTGAATATTTTCCTGCCTGTAAACATTTTCATATTTCCTGCATATTTCGTTGCCACGTCAGGCTGAGGAGATGGGACTGAAACTTGAGGACATTGGTGAGACGGACCCAGAAGGCATCCTCCAGGACCAGGGCTTGGACCTGGACATGCTGTCAGCAGAGGAGGCGGCAGCCAGGTCCAAGGACATGGCCAAGCAGAACCGGAATCTGGCCCAGGAGCAGCAGAGGATGATGTCAGACAACATGAACAACACTCTGGTGAGGAGACTAAGAGGGCCTGGTCTTACATTTAGAGTCACTTGTGGCATTTCCATTGACACATGATATCATCAAGGGGCAGTTTCACAGAGCTCTAAGATTAATTTGACTGGTCTTAGCGACAATTTTAGGATCAATCAGTCCTCACGTTAAGAAATGTTACACTACAGTGTGTAAGTTAGTTGGAAACAGTATCGGGCAGCAGCCTTGTTACATTCTCTGATACATCTGAAACGTCTACAATGTACATGTATGTATCCTTCCCAACTTGATCTGATTTGAATCAGTCCTATCTGTAGGTGCATTGTTTGGCTCAATATACTTCCTATGTTTGTGAAACAGGGCCCTGGTCTTACATCCATTGTCACTTATGGCATTTCCATTGATGCATGATACTACATGCTGCTTTGTTTATTTAGAAGTGAGATGTTTGTGTATCAGGTGCTTGTAGTAGGGTGTTGTAGGACAGCAGCCTGAAGGAAGTGCCATTTTACATTCTGTTAGCCTTCGTGCAAGATGGTTTAATGCATGTATAACTAATCATTGCGATTGAATTACTCGTTACTGTTGAAGATTGTTAGAATTGTCACTGTAGTACATGTATATGTTTTCTTATGATGATTTAATGACTTTGGAATTTACAAAACTCCTGTGCACCCTTTAATGTGACTATTATTTTGGTTGGAGTGGTGCTTGCATTAGAATGTTTTTGTAGTTGTAGTAAGGATTCAAGGAGTTCCTGCAACATCAAGGTGCACATCATTCATTTCTGCAATGTTTAATGTGTGTACTGCATCAGCTAGTTTGTTAACTTTGAGTTTCTACCTTTCTCTGTTTCTCCAGACAAGTCTTGGAGACAATGGCACCATCTCAGAGTCCGACGTCAGTGAGCTGAAGGGAGAACTGGCCGACATGGAGGATAGACTGGCCCGCAAGATTGACAAGAGGAAGTCAGACCTCAGCAAGAACATGAAGAACAAGATGGCGGAGAAGAGGCGCAAGAAGATGAAGAAACTCCAGGAGAAGCATGACAAAGAACTGGAGAAGGTAGGTCTAACTGGAATGGGGGTGGAGATTGTGATGATACTGGTGGAGAACGTGATCTTAAATGCGATTTGATAGTGGTGGGGGTGTTGTGGATGCTGTCGGCAATCAAGATAGTGATGGTGATGGTAATGATAATGATATATGCAGTGGTGTTGATGATGGGGATGGTAATGGTTGTGATGGTGATGATGATGATGATGATGGTGGTGATGGAGGTGGTGGTGATGATGGTGATGATGATGATGATGATGATAATGGTGTTGATAATGTTGGTGGAAGCGGTGATGGTGATGACGAATTATGATGATGATGATGATGATGGTGATGATGATGATGATGATGATGATGATGATAATAATGGTGTTGGTGTTATTGCTGGTAATGATGATGGTGATGATGATAGTGGTGAAACAGAATTACCACCTGAGGTGAATTGCATTAATGTTTTGCCTCAAGAAAAAAAAAAAAAAAATCTTGCATACCATACCAAAAAGTGCTGATACTCATGAAAGAGTTGAAGTTCTTCTTCTTGACCCTGATCATTATTCCTAAAGCAGTGGCAATGCACACAGGTGAAATATCATAATCCAGATACAGCTGTAGTAGCAGCAACATCTAAACAGCTGTTCCAAAGGAATTAAGAGTGTTCAGCAACCTTGCATTGTATTCACTGCAATGTATTTTGCAACATTGGTGGCAAAATACATTGCAGTGTTTGTGTTTTTGTAGGGTTTATTTTGCTGAATCACAAATTTATTGCTCCCAATGTCTTCCGCCCTCTATCCCTTCAGGCAAACTCCAGCGAGGAAGCGGAGGAGATTGAGCTGAGGCACCAGAAGAGGATGGAGGCCATGGAGAAGTGGCTGGATGCGGAGGAGAACGGTCTGGCCCAGGCCATTGAGAAGGAGATGGGGAATGAGATGGCCCGGGAGCTCAAGGAGGGACACAGGGAACTCCTGGAGAAGGTAGGCATCTGCATCCCGTAGCCATGGCAACACTGGGTGGGGCCACTCTATGTAGAGCCACATTGTTTTGTGCTTCGTAATCGAATGACATAACGATGAAAGTGATTATGATGATGGTAAAAACATTGATAATGACAATGAAGATGATGTTGAGGTGTGAATTTTTGTCGCCCTTTACAAATTAAATTGATAAGTTCGTACTGCTGATCTGTAATTTAACAGACATGTTGGAAAAAGGAACCATGGAACTCGAACCTGTCATCTACTGCTTTCTGGGCAGCGATACTACCCGGAGATGATATTGATATTGGTGATGATGGTAATGATGTTAACAGTGATTATGATGAAGTAAGGTGAGAAATAGTAACAAGATCTTATAAATCGTCTCTTTTGTTTTGTTAGTTGTCTGAGTCCAACGACTTGGACCAGGTCACCCGTCAGCGTCTCATGGGTCAGCTGCGGCGAGACAACGAGAACATCGACTACGAGCTGAGCGTCCAGCGCGACCAGCAGTCCTCTAACATGAACGCCAAGCTGGCCGCACGCCGCAACAAGCGCAAGCAGGACATGCAGCGCGTGGCGGAGGAGGCGGCCGCGCAGCGCATCCTGAAGGAGCAGGAGAAATCCGTCGGCAAGGAGACAGGCGATGGAGGAGGTTTCAGCATCATGGGTGTGGCTGAGGACACGCCCATCAACATGGCAGAACTCTCCATGGAAGAACAGGTTTGTATGCCTTTGTGGTCTCACCTTTTATTGTCTCTGTTTGTTTCATCAAGAAACCCATGCTGTTGTGAGTATACACACTGATAAAGGTATGGAATGATTGCAGAATACCACAAAACAAACATACGTCTCTTTTTGAAAATCAAACATTAAATTTGCCTCCATTACACAACATTAATTAAATTGAGAAAATACAGTTATGAATTTGCTCCAAGTCAAAGGGATATTTTACAGTATCTGTCCGAAATGCAGTTGACTTCTTTTATGAACAGTCACCATGCTAGCATGTATGTTAACATTGTTATTAGTCCTATATGAATATTTGATGATGGATGTCTTTTGAAAGTCTCAGATAATCTGTACAGCCAGTATTGTTGCATATGAATGTAACTCTGGCCCAAGTCAGAGTATGAAATCATCTAGTCTCATAGTTAGAGAGAAGGCTTATTCTTTCATTTATATGTGAGACACTAGTTTCAAACTTGTTTCTAGTCTATGAGTGGGAAATCCCCGACTGGGCCTCGAGTGAAATGAAGCTAACAAAAGCATGCCATGACCTCTTGACCCCTAGGCTGTGGTGAGAGAGCACCAGCGAGTGCAGGAGGAGATGAAACAGCGCCACCAAGAGGAGAAGGAAGACCTCGCCAAGAAGGTGGCGGAGGACGCCAAGACCAAGGAGGAGGACGAGGTCCGGCGGCTGGAGCGGGAGAAGTCCAAGGTGCTCTCCGAGACCAGGAACAAGCATGCCGCCGAGCTGGCCGCCAGGCAGGATCTCTCTGAGGAGGAGATGAAACAGGTGAGAAAACATTTATATCTTATTGCACGGCAGTGAGTGGAATAATATACAAATGATGCACAGGATAGAGTGCGTTAGTGTAGGCGTATAGTGCACTCGAGGGTATTTACAGTTGTGAAACATGCACGAGGCGAAGCCGAGTGCATGTTGCACTACATTGTAAATACCCGAGAGTGAGCTACGCCTCCACTAACGCCACGAAATAATCCTGTGCATCATTTGTTTTATAAAATGGGTCGAAAATTAGAAAACTAACAGCATTTTTCAGCGTTTTTCACGTACCTTTGTGGGTCAAGACGTCCAAAGATGTTCGTCCCAAACATTTACGCACGTCGCACTCGGAAATCCCGCACATACAGTAAGTATGATGGGGGGTTGGGTTTCCGGACACTTAAGTTCCCGCATGAAAACTTACTTATTTTACATAGAATATGCACCCTTTACCTTAAAGACTTGATATAGACTCCTCATATAGGCCTACTAGACAACATACTCTGAAAACGGCGTGAGAATTAACCTGCTAAATCGTTGGATTTGCCCTTCAAAGTGACTCCATGTACGCGTCCGGTCCCACAGTGCTTGGTCTACTAGTACTGTACTGTACAAAGTGTACGTACATAGTAGAGTATACGTACGCCACACTGATGCACAAGGGAAGAAAGGCCGGCCGGCCGGCAGCCCGAACTAGAAGTTGTTTACAGGATTGACAGCGCGTATGCATGCAATTCAAAGGAGCCGCCGCGCGCACAGACGATGGGCAATAGGGTTTAACACGCAGTGCAATGGGACTAGAATAAAGGAAGCACACGTGACTCATTTCAGCGCTTCCTATTGGCTACATTCTTGAACCCATTTTATAACAGGAAATATTGCACAAGGGTAGGCCAATATTGCATGTGTCGAAGATGGCAATGAATGGAAATCAGGGCCCCGTTTTATCAAAAGATACAATCAATTATAAATTTCCTTACCACACAGGTTGCCATAGACTTGTGATAGAAATCAACTATATAATCAGTTATAACTCTTCATAAGACAGGGCCCAGGGAATATTGCCGCTAATGAGTGCAGTATTCCCAGTTAGTCCATGAAATAAGACCATCCAATATGGTTTAGTATGTTAAATCATTATCTAGAGAAGGCATGTAGAGCTGGAAAACGCAGTGAATAGAATTTAAGGTGGACGCTTTACAAAGCTGTGACTTGCACTTATAGTAAGTGTAAGCGCTTGTAATATGAGTTCATTCATGTAGCAAGTGTACACACATTTTTAATGTGCAGCTAAAATATATCATGTAGATGAGCCCACACAGACTCCAGATACTTATATCTTTGGTTGATGACACCCATTACAAATGTGTTAGACACATTTTACATCATGATGTAGTGTTTTGTTAGGAATAAGATAAGATTACTGTCGTTTAGTGCCTTTTTCTTTGCAAAGGGAAGTATGAACACAATATCATTCACAATTGGAGTGTAATAGAGCAACAAATTTCTATCCCTTTGAACATCTGGGGGGGGGGGTGTTTCATCAACGTTTGTCAGCGCTGACAAGTTGTCAGCGCTGACAATTTCAGTAAAATCCTTGGTTTTGATTGGCTGGGATGCTCTGGTCACTGACTGTTACTATGGTGATTGTCAGCGATGATAACTTTTTGCGCTGACAAACGTTGATGAAACACCCCCCAGAATGTGCATGAGATAAATGTAATGTGCAAAGTGCAAGAATGTAATAAAACCCAAGCTGTTGTCCCATATTCTTGCACCCCAGCTCCTGATGACACACGCCCGCGAGCTGGAGGACATTGAGGACCGGCTGGAGAGCGAGCGCACCCGCCAGCAGCTGTCACTGCGGGACCGGCTGGCGGAGCGCAAGAAGCGCCTCCTGGAGGACCAGAAGAGGAAGCAGGGCCTGGAGCTGGCCAAGGAGTCCATCGAGCAGAAAAAGGAGCTGAGGGAGGTCCACGGCAAGGTGGTGAAGGAGGCCGAGCGCAAGGAGATGGTGGAGGGCATCCAGCAGGCTGGCAGCCAGAACACTGACAAGGTCATCAAGGAGGTGAGTGGAGATATGGTGGTCTTGATGGCAGTGATGATGACAATGATTTGGTGACAATGATGATGTAGATAGTGATGATGATGGTGATGATGATGGTGGTAATGATGATGATGGTAATGATGATGGTAATGATGATGGTAATGTTGATGGTAGCAATAGTGACAGCAATGATGTTAATGGCGATAATTGTGGTGATGATGATGGTGATGATGATGATGATGATGATGATGGTGATGATGGTGATGATGATGATGATGATGATGGTGATGATTATGGTGATGATGATGGTGATGATGATGATGAAGATGGTGTTGGTGAACATTTTGAAGGAGGGACAGATGATTGCCCTTAAAAATTTGATAAAGCCTTTGGAATGCTAGAACGAAGATGCATTGTAATCTATGTGTATTTATATTGTCACTATGTTAAATCTTGTTCTGTGTGCAGTCTGTAGATGAGTTTTCAGTAGAGTGTTTCAAAGCTGCATAACTGTAGGAATGGGAAATTGGTGGTAATTAGATAAGGAAATATGCCATGCAGTGTGCTGGACAGGGTATGTATTTAATATATCTATATAATGCTTCAGTCACTCATAGTAGTAGTGTGAGTTTCAGCTATTTCTAGTTGACCAAGCAAACATTGAACCTTTCATTCAGGTACTCGCCAAGCGACAAGCCCAGGAAGCCAGAGACCTCGATGCCCAGTTTGCTGCTGAGCGCCAGGTGGCCGTAGAGGGAGCCCTGGCCAAGCTGCACGACAAGTACAACGCCCGCCGCGACTCGATGCTGCAGCGCCACGAGAAGGAGCTGGCAGACCTCGCCAAGGAGGACCTGACGGCCGAGCAGCGCCAGCAGCGCAGGGCAGCACTGCTCAACAAGCAGCAGATCGAACTCAACAAACTGGAGAGGGAGCTAGCCGAGGAAAAGAAGGGTATAGAGAAGGGCGCCCTCAGTGACTGGGAGCTGCGCTATGCCCGCGCCAAGCTTGAGCTGAAGGAGAGACACTACCAGGTATGTCTGAAATCAGAGCTTGGCGTAGAAGAATATCATGGCATGGATCCCTTCCTGCCCTTAACCCGCTGAGGACAAGTCCCGAGTATACTCGGGCAAGTGTCTATGGGAAATGTTGAAGCAAAATGAGCCTGTCTACAATGGGCTGATATGCCCCTAACCAGATATCTTACATCTCTACCAAACTTCAGTTTTGCCCAAGGATGAATGAAGTTTATGGCAGCTGTAAAAAGTTTCAAATCAAACTTTCAGCCACTGCTGTTACTTCATGTTGAGTTATTGTTTGATGTTTTCCAAGAAGTAAACCAATAGCTCAAAATAGCTCAATTAGAACCATTGAGTATGCTGGTGCCATGAGGAAGCTCCCTATGGTGTTTGTCATTAACTTATTATGTCTTCATGTGTACAATCTGTGTTATGTGTTAGTGTATATGTAATAGCAGTATGTTGTTGCTCTGTAATTGAATAATAATAATAATCAAATACCTAATATTTACACACTGTGTTTTCTGTCTGGTGTGGGTGTAGGGATATGTTGTTGATCTGTGGTATGTGTCATTAGATACCTGATATTTGAAACCTGCACTGTGTTTTCCATCTGGTGTAGGAGTATGCCATTGATCTGTGGTATCTGTCATTTAACTACCTCATATCAAAACCTAGTTACACTGTTGTGTATTCCGTCTGGTGTTTGTGTAGGAGTATGCCGATGCCCTGCGTGAGCTGAGCTCAGAGCAGGATGCCAACCAGGTGGTGAATGCTGAGCAGGCAGCCAAGGCGGCCCAAGAGCTGGAAGAGGTCAGACAGAAACTTGAGAAGGAGCGGCTAGCCAATGAGGAGAGACTGAAGAAGGAGAGAGAAGGTACGAAGGGACAAAGTCTCCTTCTTGTATTCATCCCCTTGCAGTGAATGTTCACCAGTAGAATTGGTCCTCCAGCAGGGTAGAGAATTGATATATGAACAGTTTAGGTGATATACAGACACTCCTTAAACAGATGCGCACTACCACCCCTTATACCTCAATCCTGGTGTAAGTATGAGGTGTCAGGTGTTGTGGTGTAGTGTTGGATTCCTACTCACTGGATGGTGACTATTGTAGTTATTTGTACACTATGGTGTCAAGAAGGACACGATACTTTATGAACAAAGATTTCTCTGTAACACTGAACTGATGACCTGCAGAATGTGAGTCTAGTGGGGATGATGGTGAAAGGTCAAAGTGACAAACAAGGGGGCTTGTTGTCATTCTGTTATGTCATGTACTACAGTCTGAAGGCAGTGATATTTGCCCATGTTTTCAATAACTAAGTGTAACATTTTTCTAACAAGCTCAATCATTTCGACATAAAGACTGATCATTTGAACTACCCTACTAGTAAAAATCAGCAAGATTACTGTCTTAGTTTTTTTTGGGGGGGGGCGGAATCCGCCCCCTCGACGTTTCGCGCTTTAATTCTGTAACGCGAGAAGGCCTCATCGCGAGGTTTCTTGACTTTGTTCGTTCGAGTCTTGCGCAACTTTGGAGACCAAATTTGCAACGTCCGCGCATACTTTTGGGAAGCCACGCCCATTTTTGTAACGGAATGTCGCCCCAAAACGGGCACAATTTTGTGATTTTGTGTACATTTCCTATGGAAAACTGTGCTCTGTCATGAAAGTCATACAAACCTGATTATTTTTTACAATTAATCACTTTCATTGATTAATTTTGTGCTAATTATGGTAGAAAAGTGGTCAGTGACAATTTCCAATGAAAAACAACAGTTGAAAAACAAAGAAATACATAAGAAATTCTGAAATAATAAAATACATAAGAATTGAAATGAGTTTTGGAAGTTTTTGTGATGTACAATTGTTGAATATGCTAAAACAGAGTTACAGATCAAAAATTAAGTCTCTCAATGCTTTTAATTAGACTAAAATATGATCTTGAGCTTAATTTGCATAATTAATTAATTAGAATTAGAAATTGATTGTTTCAGAAAATCTTATGACACAATCTTGTAGATTATGACATGGGTCTCATGCATGCAAAATCCATCCCCCCGGTCTGAGCATAGCCAAAAAAGCCCGGCCCTCTATAGGTTTAAAGCAGAATTCAGAGCTTGTTGTTTCTATCAATTTGTTGCATCTAAGATGATCACTCCTTTCATATTCTAGCAGTGCTTTTATTTAGTGACTGATGGAAGATTTACTTTTCAGGTTTGTACTTAATTTGTTTTTCTCTATATGTTTGTTTGTTTTTCACAGACTTTGAAGGTGAAGAAAAGAAGAAGATGGAGAAGGAGTTGGCAGATTACGAACGCAAACTGATGGAAGAGGAGAAGAAGGACAGAGAGAAGAACGACAAGAGGATCGCTGCCCTCAACAAGAGGAGAGAGGACATGATCAAGGATAAGAAGAAGAAACAAGAGGTGAGAGAAGAGTGAAGGAGGATGTGATGGAAGCACATGCATTATTGCTATTAGTACTAGTACAGTGGACTCTCGTTTTAACGAAGTCCTCGGAACCGGCAGTTTTCTGTCGTTATATTGAAATTTCGTTATAAGCGAACAAATAAACAATAAAAAAACATGGAGAAGATGATGTTGGGGCCTGAATTTTTACTTCGTTGTAACCGGAATTTCGTTATGACCGTGTTCGTTATAACGGGAGTGCACCGTGGTAGTAGTAGTAGTAGTAGTAGTAGCAGTAGTAGTAGTAGTAGTAGTAGTAGTAGTAGTAGTAGTAGCAGTAGCAGTAGCAGTAGCAGTAGCAGTAGCAGTAGCAGTAGCAGTAGCAGTAGCAGTAGCAGTAGCAGTAGCAGTAGCAGTAGCAGTAGCAGTAGCAGTAGCAGTAGCAGTAGCAGTAGCAGTAGCAGTAGCAGTAGCAGTAGCAGTAGCAGCAGCAGCAGCAGCAGCAGCAGCAGCAGCAGCAGCAGCAGCAGCAGCAGCAGCAGCAGCAGTAGCAGCAGCAGCAGCAGCAGCAGCAGTAGCAGTAGCAGTAGAAGTAGCAGTAGCAGTAGCAGCAGTAGTCGTAGTGGCAGTGGCAGCGGCAGCGGCAGCGGCAGCGGCAGCGGCAGCGGCAGCGGTAGTAGCGGTAGTAGCGGTAGTAGCGGTAGTAGCGGTAGTAGTAGTAGTAGCAGTAGCAGCAGCAGTAGTAGCAGCAGTAGCAGTAGCAGCAGCAGCAGTAGCAGCAGCAGCAGTAGCAGTAGTAGCAGCAGCAGTAGTAGCAGTAGCAGTAGCAGTAGCAGTAGTAGTAGTAGTAGTAGTAGTAGTAGTAATGATAGTCAAAAAGAAAGGCTAGGTAAAAGAGGAAAAATACAAACATTATACAAGATGTCAATCAAATCATGTGAACTTCTGTGCTCACCCACTGTGCAGGAGAAACTGGCAGCCCTGAAGGACCAAGGAGCCAGTAAAGAGGACCAGGAGAAACTGATAGCTGAGTTTGAGAAGGACATGGCCAAGGTACAGAACCAGATGGATGCAGACAGGATGAGGATGCAGAGTGAACTGGAGGTGAGATGGGAGGAGGAGGAGGAATTGCAGAGGGGTAGGAGGAGGGGGATGGAGGGGGGGGGTGAGGAGGAGGGGAGAAGGGAGGAAGAGGAGGAGTCATCTCTGGGATAGTGTCTTTTATGGTACTATCAGTGTTTGTTTGACTCAGTGTAAAGTGTATAAATGTTACTGAAGGTCAGGTAATGTTACATGCGTGCTTATTATAACCAGGGTGTATCGCCAGTGTTAGCCATTTGTGGAATGAACCTGATGTGTGACTGTCATAAAATTCTAATGCACCACTAACATGCTATATATTTGATTTGCCACCACTCATTAAAGGTCAGATAAACCAACACTGCATACATGGTTAAAGCTATTCCAAAAGGAGTGCATAATGGTGGTCTTTGCAGACATATGTTGTTTTCAGGCAAAGGTGAATTTCTTGACTGGTCAAGTCTCATTCCTTAGCCATTACAGCAGGTTGCCTGTTTGTGAGAGATCCATTGAGAAAGGTTTCTAAGGTTGGTGAAGGAAGCCACTCTTTATCTGTTCTCCGATTTGATATTCCACTTTCTATCTGTGAATCTTCATTCCAGGAGCGCATCCGCAAGCGCAAGGAGGAGAGACGCAAGGCCAAGACTGAGCAGGTGCAGGCTACAGTGGAGGAGAACATCCGGGAGAAGGAAGAGGAGCTGAAGTCTGAGGAGGAGAGGATGAAAGCTGAGGAGGTGAGAAATGGGATAATGATGACGTGGATGCCTCATCTAGCTCCAGTGTGTGCATGTGTATTTACCACATTGTAGGTGGCAGCAGATTAATGTGGAATGTACGTAAGTATTTTAATTCCACCATAGTTCGTGGAATGTACACAAATCATTTTAATTCCTCAGAGAGGATATCATAGTACCATTGAGCACAACATTGTTCTATAGTGAGGACATTGTGGCAAGTAATTGAGCCTTCCAGATCTGTTAGATTCACAACAATTCTGACTGATATTGTAACCTTTTAGAAAAAGATATTTTCTTGTAGTATGAATTATCTGATATCACATTAATCTTAGAAAAATGACCATTATGCAGCACTCTGTATACAAACTAATGAATGGTGCTCCGAGTGTATCTTATTAGAGACAGCCATTTTTCAGCAGCCCATCATATGCCTCAGAAACTGTTCCATTGATTTTCATCGAGTATAGAATCAGGATTAATTGGTGTCATGTGATATCTTTCAATTATATCGTAACATCTGACATTGTCTTCCTATATTCATAGACTGATAAAAACGACTCTCTCTGCTACCTTTTATAGGTGAATTCCCTCTTTGTTTATATGACATTTTTTTTTTCATGTTTGCTCTGTGCCATGTACCAGGTCATCTTGCTGCGAAACAGCGTGGAGTCAGAGTACCTCCTGTCAGACGCCCCGGCCCAGCAGAGCCAGGCCTTCCCAGCAGACTACGCCATGGCTGCTGCCCTCAGTGACAAGGACTTGGCCAACCTGCTAATGGCGTCTCCTCTCTATCGCAAGCTGGAGGAGATCAAACGCACCATGCAGGATGGCACTCTGCCACAACGCAAGCGAGGCGAAGGTGAGAGACGTTTGACAGTAAAATGGAATCCATAACCACGTTTGAGTGCATAAAATTGAACCAAACCAAACCATACTTTACTGGACCATACCATATGTGATTGGGAGCTTTTCAGTGCTCTGTGGGGAAAGTGTACCTCCTGAGCTAATTTTGGACTCGAGTGAGAAGGATCACACATTTTGCAGGGATGAACACATTCACCTCGCATGCCTACGCTACATACAGGTGTCCCTGACAAAGAAAATAAACTGTTAGTGTTATGATGGAGGGCGTGTTACACGCATTCTTCTCATGCAAACTTCTGATACAGTATGGTACGCTGTTGGAACACATTGGGAAATAGTCCACTTTTGGCTTAGTATGGTACAGTACAGTGCACTGTGCTAGCATCTGACTGCTCCTCTGACGGGGTAGGGTACACTTAGGAGAGTGCTCGAACACACGCTTAGGATAAATTGGCAAAAGATAGCAGTCCTTTAAAGTCTGTAATTGATGATACTGCAGGATGGAGATCTTCAGAAACACTCCTTTTGGATCATCATCAGCCTGTCTTGACAAGAAGATTAAAAAGCCTCCCAGATTTGGCAAATTGTTTTTGGCTATTAAGATGCATAATGTCTCTGTGATTGCTCTTTGAAACTTTCCTGATTTTTGATATGTGAATGTTAGTTGCCTTAAGATATTTGTAATCTCAGTCACGATCAGCTTGTTGCTCTGTAAATCTTGACGGTGACCTGCTATGAAGTTCTAGTTGTGTCTTCAGAGCTCTGTGTTGCATTCATCCATTCATTTATTTCCATTTCGAGGCATACAAGCTTTTGATATTCTGTGCTTATAATCGTTTCCACCATTCTCGTTAATGTTGGTTGTGGTCTTACAATGTTACCATGGTATCTATAAGGCTGCAGTGTCAGTGATGATGTGATCCTCACAGAACACTCTATGATGTTCCTTTCCTCTCCGTTTACCCAGAAATCTTCCTGGACAAGTGCGATGCCGAGTGGACCAAGGACGACAAGCTCGTACCCATAGACCTGAACACGCTGAGTCCGCGCAGCTTTGTGGCATACCGCTTCGGCTGCTTCGTGGTGCGGCTGGTGGCCACCCACTGCGGCCACGACCCCGTGTCGCTCCTTGTTGCTGAAAAGATCCCTGTGAACGAGAAGCTGGTGCGCAATGCCTACCGGAACTCGTTCCACTACGACGACCTCAACCGCGTCCTCTACGTGAGGCAGGAGAGGCTGAGTAGTGTGGGAGAGTTCATGCTGGTTCTCATCCATGCCCTGGCTCACATCAAAGCAGGTTGGTATCCCAATCCTGCTCAGATGATGATTAGGTGGATAGTCTCAATTCAGGACACAGAGTATATCATTACTCAAGTAATCAAGTTAAACTTGGCACACATACATTGTACTTGGCTGCAATCCAATTTATTACCAATGTTTTAATGAATCTGTATGAATCTCTATGAAATACACACAGTTATTAGTCATATATTGCACATGGTGTCAGTTTTGTATGCCAATAACATTACATATTTCATATTTATTTGCAAGACTACAACTGTTTATTTGACCTGCATGCATCAGTTGATCCATAGTTGAAGTAGTAAACATTTTAGATATGAAATGTACTGCTCTATTTCTGTTACAAGTCTTCCCTGCCAGGAGATTCCCAACCCCTCTCCCCCCCCCCCCCAAAAAAAAAAAAAAACAGAAAAAAGATATATGCAGTCTGATAGTAGTCTTAAATGGTGTTACACATTTTTGGGCTCTCCTCTAGAAATAGACAAACCCAAGACCTACCCTCTCAACTAGAAGCTTGAGAAGTGGTTGGAGTAGTATAACTAGAGGTAGTAATAAAAGATGTGGAAGTAATAGTGCTAGTAGTAGTGGTAGTAGTAACAATTTATAGAAACAGCAGAAGTGGTAGTATTTGTGATAGATACAACCATTAGTAATTATTGTAGCACTGGCAGTTGTGTTGGAGAGATATACATTGTTGGTGTCATGGTGGATCAGATTCCCATTTATTGGTGTTCTCATGTACTCTTCATCCTCTTCCTTCAGGTGACATGCGAGATGACACCAACGTGGACTTCATGCGGGAGTTCCACCTCGCCCTGTCCGTGGTCTGTAACGACCTCTTCTTCGCCCGCTACCGCAGTAAGAACGCACCCAAGGGCACCGATGGCGACCAAGACGCCGCCAATGGTGCCGGCACCACCACCGCCACCAGCAGCACTGTGGAGGAACCGGCACTGGACCCCAGCCAGTCACAGGCCCTCCTCCAGGCCATGTTTGGCACCGAGCAGCTGGAGACGGAGAAGGAGGATGCGGTGGAGAGACTGCTGGACGTCAAGCTCCTCCACGGCACCGATGGAGATGGTGTACATTTCAACAAGGAGATCCTCAAGGAGAGGTGTGTCTTATATTCACTTATGATCTCTCTCGGACTCTTATTTCATTTGTATTTTCATTTCTTTCTGTTTCAGGAAAGCAGGATCAAAGTTGAATGCTATCAAGTTGGTTCTCACATGTCTCTCCTCTAGATACATACAGGATGTTTCTGGTTTTGCTTTTTTCTGTATGCAAGTGCCAGATATGGAATAAGTTTTGCTAAAATGTGTCACAAGATTTCAAGCTGTCTTAAATTCACTGATGAAATATATGTGACAACTAAGTATATTGTTATATGTGAACATGCAGAGTTCAAAATCCAACTATTTGTCTATTTGTAATTTTGCTTCACGCTTGTGGAGTCAAATCAAAGTTAAGTGTTTAAAGCTTATGATCCCAGGGTCATTTCAAAAAGTGGTTCTTCATTTAAGAAATAGTGCCTTATTTCATAAGGGATGGAACTTGTGAACCAATGTATATTTTGATTATACAATGTATGATATTGTCTGACTGATAAGGAAGTGTTTTGATGACGTATCTTTGTGAGAAAGCTAAAGACCTGTTGTTTTCTCCTCAGACTGAGCTCCTATAGCAACTTCAGCCTCAACGACAAGATGCGCCACTTCCTTGGCAACGTGGAGGACAAGGTGGCGTTGGCGCGGCAACATGGCAGCCATGACGACGTTGACAAGAGACTGACCAAGATGACAGGAACAGCCTTCACATCCAAGGCACACCCTTCGGTAAGTCCTGCCCATTTTTTGCTTCTTTCCTCTATTAAGGTGTCTCTGGTGTACTGTTCAAATGTAATGTAATCACGGCCTCAACATTTTTTTTTTTTTACATTTTGCACTCAGCTAACTTGGAGGAAAAATCCAAACATGTATCAATTTTTGGGAAATATTGTACAAAATGTAATATGTTCAGTTGTAAAAATATAGACAAGCGAAGTTGAATGTAATCATCTCAGTGCAAAAACATTTTTAATTGCACATTAGTTTCTTCTTTTACATTGAATGCCTGTTTTTCAGCCTGGTATTTTCAGTCTAGTGTAGGACACTTTAAGAGGTTTGAAATGGATATAGTTTAGAATAGCAACTCAAAGTTATTGATTGAATACTGTAAAAGTGGATATTTTCATGTGAGTAATTCTTGTGCTCAGCTGGATGAGATGAGTTTCGCGTGTTTGTAATCCCGTGGAATCTAGACATCAACTACTGGAGCATATAGCAAGCAAAAATTTTCGTGTCCTATTTTTGCTCTAGTTTCTGGTTGTGCGAAATGTGCAAAAATTTCAACACCGCGAAAATTTCCACTTCTACATTATGACACACTACTCTAAACAAACATCAATACCGTAGTGTTAATGCTGCTTTTTTCTGAGAGTAATGAATATTTGATGAGTAAAGATTTTGTGATAAATGGGGAATGCACACTCTTGTTTTTCTGGACTCACCAGATGAAAGGTGCCATGGAGCAGCTCCCTGATGAGCTGAGTGGCACAGCGTTATGGCAGAGTGTGGCCAAGGAATCATCAGCCAAGCAGAGCCAAGGAGGACGTATCAAGCTGGCGGCTAGTAAGGCCAAGGATAAAGACCTACAGAAACACTTCCTCCAGGTTAGTGTTGGTCTTAGCACTTCCTTTACTCTTAGCACATCTTTTTTATAATAATTCCAAAGGCATAGATATATACATGTATATATACATGGGTTAGAGTGAATGGATTGAATTCCTTGTGTGTATTTTTGTTTCTTTTTTGTTAAGTACATGTACAGATGTGATGTGAATTATAAAAATAAATCGCTGGAACTGTTCACTGTGTCTCGAGTGTAAGACCAGTGGAGTTTCAGTAATTCAATTCAATATTATTCCTAATCACTGGATTGTGCTCAACCCGTTCTCTGCTGGGACATGTTAGACAGTGTATTCAATGCTATAGGGTTATCTGTGCCAATCGGCACTCAAATCACGTAAAGGGTTAAAAGTAGCCTGGTCCATCTGTTCCTGGGCTTACCAGTCTTCCCTCCTCGTTTTCCTTCGCTCCGTAGGATGAGGTCAAATCACTGGAGGAGAAGCTGGACAGGATGAATGCAACCTTCTCAGAGCTCAGCACCGAGTACGTCAGGACGCAGGAGGGGATTAGCGCCCTCTACGAGGAACTCAACTCCCAGAAGACACTCGTAGAGGAAGAGAAGTCCGAGGAAAAGGTGAGAGAAGCAAAAGATAAACATTGATCTATTTAGGACCAGTTTATAATTATTATTATTGTTATTATTATCATTATTATTGTTGTTGTTGTTATTATTATTATTATTATCATTATTATTATTATTATTATTATTATTATTATTATTATTGTTGTTGTTGTTATTGTTATTATTATTATTATTGTTATTGTTATTATTATTATCATTATTATTATTATCATCATCATCATCATCATCATCATCATCATTTTTTTTTTTTTGGCATTTGCAAGACAGTACAAGTGAAAAGAGATAAACAAACAAAAGAAACAAAATACAAGGGTACACAATGTCAGGCTTTTCCTGGTTAAATCACTATCTGTGTCTTGCATTCCCCCCCCCCCCCCAATCCAGGAGAAACTGATGATGGACACCACCAAGCTCCTTAGCGACGCCCAGAACAACCTGACCGACCTGAGGATGAAGAGGGAGACACTCTCCCAGAAGATCACCTCCTACACCCAGCTCTTGGAGGAGAGACAGCAGCAGCTACAGACCATCCTCAGACGCAAGGACAAGAAGTGATGTTGTCGCCCCCATCTCCCGCACGATGGAGCGCCCCTTAAGTGTTAACCCATCTCGGACGCAAGAACAAAATGAAAAATATATCACGCCCAAGTAGTTTTACACAATGTAGTGACAGATTAGGAATTTAATGACTGTTTTAGTTTTCAGCTGAATTAAAAACATAGCAGTGGCATTATGTTTTGCAGCATCACTGTCCAAAGTGTTTTGCACCTACTTTGGACCACGGAAATAGTTTTCTGAGCAACTCCATAATGCATTATACAGGTACTCAAGATGTATATGTGATTGTCAATTCGAGTTTGCGATCAATTCTTATTCTGATTTGATGTATTTAATTTGTAAAATTATGATGTAATTTATCAAGGAAATTTGAAATATGTCTCTGTACATGTGTAGAATATACAGTATTGTCTGGGTGTGCTTCTTTGTTCTTTCTGCTGCCAGGATTTATTCCTGCATTGTCAGAACTGACTTCCTCCTTGCAAGAATTATCCTCACCTGAAGTAGGGAAAAGCATAGAATTGTGTTGTTTGTTTGTTTTTTTGCAGTTGAATGTTTTTTTTTTAGATGTAAAGCAGATACGTCATGCAGATGTGCCTTTATAAAAATAAGTATTTGTACATATAAATGTGTGTTAGTTTTGTGTTTTTACAGGAATTTAAGAGAAAGTGTTGTTTGTCCGTTAAGCATATATTAACCCAATTTTCCTGATCCGTCCACATTTTTGCTGTTGATGTAGTTTACCCAAGAACACTTTGATTCTCTATACATGAATATTCCTAAGCCCTAAATATCTGTAAAGTTTACCCTGGTGAAACAAAACCTATTACTTTAGGTAGCCTTTTTATATCAAGTAACAACGGTAGTGCTGCCTCAAGCTTACCGGTGGAAAGCGCATATCAGAATTGTTCCATATGCACTTTACAACCATAATAATAATGATATTTCATTTCAGTTCATTTCATGTATTGTTTATGCATGGTACAATTAATCAGCAAATCACGTTCAAAAACATACACACTGATTCATCATTAATCATGGTTAACTTTCCTCCACATGAGAGATAAGGAGATTGTGAGATAAAACAAAGATATGATAAAAGAAAAAAAAATCAAAGTACCATCCATTACTGCCAATTATGATCAAATTAAGTAACAAGTGCACAAGTTAGAAGCATGGAGTCAGTGTATAGAAAGTTAAGTATTACATTTTGACTGTTGTAAGGCAGAGCACCGCTGTCCGTCCACTGTGTCACTCTGTTGTAGTGGAGAGTTTCTTGTATGTGCCATGTTCATATACCTTACAGAGTACATGATATTCCATCCATTCATTCACCTTGATGTTTGAATACTGCCTTGATTCTTAATTCTATGCATTTGTATTTCCAATTCGGTATCGGACAAATATAATCGTTATCAACATCTTGAAAAGGAAATCAATTATATGATGATAAACATCACCTTGAATTGCAGCTTTTTCAATCTGTTCATTTTTTATTTATGTGAGTGATTCTATGTGATTTTTTGAAGAATTTATTTTATGTGAATATGATATCAATCCATTCTTTTTTTTAATTCATGTGATTCTATGTGATTTTTTGAAGAATTTATCTTATGTGAATATGATAAGATACTGTATTGTAAATTATCAGCAAGTTTATGCAGTCGGGTAGAATCATACTCGCTATCTTTCAAAGTCTTTCAATTTCACAAAGATGTCTATCATGTTCATAATATTCTATGCTATTTTCATACTTTGTATCTCAGAGAATTGTGTGGAAAATAAATCAGTGATTTTTCCTTTTGTAAATTATTGTGACATGTATATAGATTGATAGAAAAGTCAAGATGTATTATTTTATTCAGATTTTCTCCTATTTTCAGCAGCAATTTGACACTTTTTGCTATTCCATGTATTTGTGTTTTTGTGTGTACTTTTGTAGATCTTACAAGAAATAAAATTTGATTTTGACAATATGCCCAAATGTAATTGTCTGTCATTCAGTCAGTGAATATGGAGACATGTACATCTAAATTGAGCTTGTTTCATCTGTCCCCCCCCCCCCTCTAAACCACAAAGAGGAAGGATGATTTCTAATTTTCTAATAGATTAGAGGAGAGGAACATGGAGACCCTTGGAAACAAAATTGGTCAATAGCACAGGGTGCTCCAGGTTGCTTTAGTGTATGAGAAGATTCAAAATCTTTTTACTACAAGTGGCATATAATTTGCATCAGTATCATTAAGATACAATGCAATGACATGCATTAATCGTGACTGTAAGGATAAGAGTAATGAGAGAAATCCATGAAACGCTTCTCTTGTTAGCATTACTGAACTGTACCATCCATTTAATCTTTCAAAGCATTTCAAATTGTACTGGTCAATTCTTTTACGAGCAGACTGCCGCCATCTTTTTACATCCCGCCCATTACTATGGGGAGAGGGGATGTCGATGACCCCCCCCCCACCCTCTTGCTGGTTGGCATCATTCCCTGGGACAAACTGGGTCTTTATTATCAAAGATAAACCCCTCTCCATGGCAGTATGCAGCGGGGACAGGTGGATGCAGGTGTCCACCCCCCCCCCCCCCCCCCAATATATTTTCACCATTTTTTTTCCCCTCGGACTCGGAGAGTAGATTTTTATAATAATTCTGATGGTTAAAAATACGAAGTTCATGCTACAATTAAACCATTCAGATTGACTTTGGTTCAGGGTTGGTTTTTGTGTTTTGTAACATAAATGAAATACAATCGACATATCATATTCCTTTTTCAAGTGAAAATGTCATAAATATCCCACCCAAAGTGTTCATCACATCGTTGAAATTCAATACCCAGAAATCCAAAAGCTCCGCCATTTGTAAAGGAGGATACCCCCACAACCTTCCCCTGATGCGCATTGATACGTGTATTAGATGTGAGAATGATTTTAGTACAAAAGGAAAAATTCACGCCACAATTGGCAAATTTAGATAGTAGGTATAGGTTGCCAAAGTTCTGATTTTTCACCATGATTGTAGTACGCACAAAATGTTGAATACCATTTGCCAGCCATTTATTTCACAAGTAAACAGATGATGAAGTAATATGACCAATTTAAAATGGTCAGTTTTAAGAAATTTATCACGGAATCGTCTCTGGTTGTGTGTGTGTGTGTGTGTGTGTTTGTTATGTTGAAGGGAAATGAGTGGCAGTGGGTTGTATAAGTTGGTAATGGATTTGTCTTTTGAATGGCATTTGTACCGTTTTTATGTTCATGTTACACCCAGAATGGGTTGATTTATGAATGATTTGAATGAAATCAATAAAATATCATTGAAAAAAAAAAGTGTGTGTGTGCTGTGTGTGTGTGTGTGTGTGTGTGTGTGTGTGTCTGAGCCTGGTGTCTCTTGCTCATTCGAGGTAACAACCTTGAAAAGGACTTTGCAAATTACATTGTTGATCGACATAATCAAAAAAACGTCGAACTAGTAAAGCCACACATGCATATAAAACACGTAATTACAATAGTAAATCAACGTCTGAAACTTTCAGTGGACAGTATGTCGGCACTACAATCATTCGTTATACACATTTACACAATGTGAGGATCATTTTGATTCATTAAATGCTAAACGGTTGTAATATTTGATGATGAGCCCTTCTTGATGAAGTCATTATTTCAATTACCCCATGCGAAACTATGTACTCGACAGGACATCGGCTCATTGGTGGAATGATATGTTTTCATTCTTATCATCTCTTCGAGCTATTGATTACTGTGGTATGAGAATCTTTCAAAGTACAAGTTTTGTATAAAAGTGAAGAGAGGTAGAACGTGGTGTATTCTACAGTTCAAACTCTGTAGAGACCCACAAAGACAACATCAAGAATAGATAATACAGTACTTGTAATGCATATCAAGATGGTAGACGTGACGTAATAATGTTCACCTCGCCTTTCTCCTCATCAACCACCGAACTAAGCGGCGTCATCAACGCGCTGCGCGTACACCTCATTTCAAGATCTGTGTCGTAATAATGAAACTTTGCAACAATTTTGTTTACATAACAACGACATTCTTGTCAGTGGTTCATTCCATATGAATTCCTCCTTGCTCTTCATACGCATTAGGTTTGATGGTGTGCTCTTAGCTTCCGATCAAAATGCCTAGATTTAGCAAGTTATCTCGTGGTAGGCGATTTTGGGCCCGACTCCGCAAGAGTCTGGCAAAGTCTGTAAGGAAACTGTGTTGTGTCGTCACAGGTGAGATACTCTGTTTCTTTGGTTTTCTTTTGAATCGTTACATCAAGCCCGTGCAGCCAGTGTCATAAAATTCGTGTAGTGATTTGAGTTATTTTCTCTTTCACTTGAATTTCCTGTGCCTGTGTAGACGTTTTCCTTCTTTCTGGCTTGCTTTCTTTATCTATTTATTTGTTATGTAACGATACACAAAGATAGTAAATACGTTCTCTTTCGTGTTACAGGTTCCGATGGCAAAAGGACTTAAAAGCAAGAGGCTCTGTTGAGTCTCCAGGATATCAGAATTGTGAATATAATTCAGGATTTGACCTGTTGTTTTTCAGTAAATATTCAAAGGTTCTTGCCCCCTCCCTACATGTGTCCCTGCTGTTGCCACAGTCTTCAATTTTCATATTCATCATATTATTCTAAAGCACTGAAATTAAACAACATTTTTCCTACAGTAAATGGACGCTTGAGAATTAGATTTTGAAAAGGATCATTTTCAATAAAGGAGAATACCTTTTTCCCCCGAATTCCCCAAAATTATTTTTGTTACGTCTCAGTATTCAGTCATTTTATATGTCAACTTCTTACATGCGATATGCGACACAATTTTCATTTCATTAAGTTTCATCTCGATATTATCATATTTGATCAGATAGCCTTTTTCCCTTTTTCACGTCATCAGATTTCTCAGAATGTTGTATCATCCACATGTTCCATAAGCTATCTTTTAAAAGTATCACTCCTGACAGCCTGAGTTTTTATCATGATATGAGAGTCCGTCCAAGACATCATCGAGATTCCTCTCCCTATTCAATCTCCTTAGCTACACTGCATGCATGATACTAGTAATACATTGTGTACAACCGATTATCGCTGCTGTTTAAATGACCTGCTCCTTGTCATGAAGTGAACTATCTCATTTTTTCTCTCTCTCCCTCTCTCTTTTTTTTTTTTTTTTGTTATTCTGAGACCTATTTGCCTAAATTCAAGCGGTGACCATTTTGTTCGATGAACAACCCCATTCTTGCTCTCCAAAGTGATGGACTCTTTTTACAATATTCCATCTCCTTGCAAATAATTGCTGAGGTTTTTTTTTTTTGTTTGTTTTTTTTTACGATTTACTTGCAGCTTCCGATTGCAGCTGTTTCGTGCACAGCCCTGCCTTGCCCTTTCCGTTTGACAGACAACCGTTTTAGATCCATCTCCACATAAAACTTAATGTTGAATTCCATGGTGGAGGGTATAGATAATTGTTTGTCTCGCAAAGATATCGTAGGTCAAGTATTGCGCACGACATTTTACTCGCTGCTGCGGACGAATTATTATCTCTACCTCACTGCCACAACTCACACATTGTTTTTGTTGTTGCTGCAGTTGTTTTGACTTGTGAAGAACCTTATATCTCGCCGTGCACTGGGCTGGACAACCCTACTATGAATTCCATCTCCTTACAACTTACCTATTGTGCGTTTTGTTGCTATTGTTTTGTGACGAGTCCCACTTCTCTTCACACTGTAATGGACAACCTCATGACTTACAACATTCTATCCCCTGAAAACTGACGTATTGTTTTGTTGTTGTTGTTGGTGGTGGTGGTTTTATTATTGTCCGATCTGCGAAGAGCCCATCTTGCTGTAAATCAGTATTCTATTTCCTTACAACTTACCTGTGGTTTGTCTTGCCGTTATTGCTATTTCATGAAGAGCCCAATGTCGATCTTATTATACACTGTGATGGACATCCAAGGTTGTTCGTATTGCTGATATTGTAGTTTGTGCATCGATCCCCATCTCGGTCTATACACAATGGTAATCCCCTTATAGTATCACCTGTTGTTTGTGTTGATGTTATTATTGGTTTAAGAACCCATTATGATGGACAACCTCTTAGTATTCCATCTCCTTGACTTAATCTGTTGTATGTGTTGCCAAATACTATTATCTGTTCAGAGCCCCACCTCGCTCTGCACTGTGATGGACAACCTCGTAGTATTCCACCTCCTTGTACCTTACCCGCTATGTAATGTTGCTGCTGTTAAAGTTTTGTGCAGAGCCCCACCTCGATCGCTCTACACTGTGATGGACAACCCGTTAATATTCCATCTCCTTACAACTTACCTGTCGGGTTTTGTTGTTGCTGTTGCTGTTGCTGTTGTTATCGTTGTTTCTGTTGCTGTTATTGTTATTGTTGTTGTTTGTGAAGAGCCCCCACTTAGCTCGAGAGACTGTATGCGATGGACAGCCTTTTAGTATCCCAGCTCCGTACAACCATGGTACAACATTATCTGTCGTTTTATTGTTGTTTCCTTGTACAGGAGGCACCACCTTGCCCCACAATAGGTGTGATGGACAACCTTGGATCACGTTCCATCTCCGTTCCCATCATGCAATATTTGTCAGATTACACCGGCACTGCAGGGCATGCTAATGAAACGTTGTCAACTTGAAGAGACAATACCATTGTCATTCGATTCGATTTAATCAAGCTGTGACACTGCACAGAACTATTTCCATTGGCATTTTTTTTAAACATAAATTTCTGTCGGTTTAATGTAATTTTTTTTTACTACCCACTTTTTCATTAGGATGGAAACCACTGTATGAGTTGACTAGAATTTTTGCTTGTTCATGTATTACACCATTTCTCCTCCTTACCAGCGAATAAGCCGATATGTCATCTCTGTTTTTCGGAAATATGAGGCTTAACTAGGCTGGATCGACGGGTAGTATAACGCACCCTTTATTTGTTTATTTGAATATTTATCTATTATTTTCCTCTTTTTTTTTTCTTTTTTTTTTTTGCTGGCCACATCATTACTGCGATGTAGTCACAAATCTGAAGAATAACTTTGAAAACGATGAGAATATATACAAATATACTTACTTTACGTGTGATCAAGCTGTGACATCGCACAAAACTTTGGATATTTCCATTTGTCACAGTGAAAAAACGACATAATTTTCTGTCGCTCAAAATGTCCTTTTGTCTTTACAATACCCATATTTTCCAATGTTTTCATTTCGATTGAAATTACTGTATCAGTGAATAGTTATTTTGTTCGTTCCAGTATTAGAGCATTTCTCGTACCGAAATTTACCAGCAAGTTCAAGCGTTGATTCGATGTCAACCATGATATTTTATTTCAGCATTTTTTTTCAAAGGATTCATAAGATTTGGTGCTCAAGACAGAAAGTAAACTACGTCTTAAGTTTTTCGAGGGCTGATTTTGGTGACTCAATGCATTCGATCTCTTTACAACTAACCTATCGTTTTGCTGTTGTTGTTATTGTTGGTTTAATTGTCCATGTTTGTGAAGAGCCCCACCTCAAACTAGTATTCCATCTCCGTACGACTCACCTGTGCTTTGTTTTGCCGCTATTGCTATTTCGTGATGAAATCCGTGTCGCTCTACTCTGTGATGGACATCCCCTTAGTAATTCATATATCCATATACTTTAAACTGTTGTTTGTGTTGTTGATATTGTTTGTGCGTCGATTCCCACCTCGCTCTATACACTATAATGGTCATCCCCTTAGTATCACCTGTTGTTTGTGTTGCTGAATACTGTTGTCTGTGCAGAGCCCCACCTCGCTCTACACTGTGATGGACAACCTCGTAGTATTCCATCTCCTTATACCTTACCCTTTATTAATGTTGCTTATGTTGAAGTTTTGTGCAGAGCCCCACCTCGCTCTGCACTGTGATGGACAACCCCTCAATATTCCATCTCCTTACAACTTACCTGTCGGGTTTTGTTGTTGCTGTTGCTGCTGCTGTTGTTGCTGCTACTGCTATTGTTGTTGTTTGTGAAGAGCCCCCACTCAGCTCGAGAGACTGTATCTGATGGACAGCCTCTTAGTATCCCAGCTCCGTACAACCTAATGGTACAACTTATCTGTCGTTTTATTGTTGTTACCTTGTACAGATGCACCACCTTGCCCCACAATAGGTGTGATGGACAACCTTGGATCACGTTCAATCTCCGTTCCCATCATGCAATATTTGTCAGATTACAACGGCACTGCAGGGCATGCTAATGAAAACGTTGTCAATTTGAAGAGACAATACTATTTTCATTCGATTGTCATTCGATTTGATTTGATCAAGCTGTGACATCGCACGAAACTTTGACTATTTGCACTTGTTTGAGTGAAAAACAATTTTGGTCGGTTTAATGTCCTGTTTGCTTACTACCCACATTTTTATTAAGACGGAAACCACTGTATCAGTGAATTATTATCTTTCGCTCGTTCCAGCGTTAGAGTATTTTTCTTCTTTACCAGCAAGTAGCCCTATACAACATCTTTGTTTTTCGGCAATATAGACTTTACTAGGCAGCATCAACGGCTGGTATCACATACCCTTTATACATTTATATATTTATCTACTGTTTTCCTTTTTGCTGGGCACCATCACTGCTGCAAGGTAGTAACAAATTTTAAAAATAACTTTGAAAATGATAGGAATATATACAAATATACTCACCTTTGCATCGAAATCCGAAAAGACGTTTTGAGCAATGCCAGGTTCAGATTGCATATTTTGTAGCAGTAAACTAACCAGCTTTGGATTTTGATTGAACTCACTGTTCAAGCGCGGTTGATTCAAAGATATTTTTATTTCAAGCTTCTTTTTTTTTCAAAGGATAAGATTTGGTGCTCAAGACAGAGACTACACTCTGTCTTCTTAAGCTTTTCGATATTAGGGTGCTTTTGGTGTTCTAGATTAAAAAGTTGACAAAACTTCGTTATCTCTGGTTTTGTTATTTTCAATATGTAAACCGAGTACGCCAAAGGATACTGTTGTCGTTTTTGCTTGCAAAATATATGGGTTTGATTTCAAATTTAGCTGTGACCAAAAACAGATATTGATATCTTTTCGGGCTTCGATGCATCACATCACCTATATCATCCTTTCCAGCTCTTGGACCACAGCTCCTAGGGCTGGCCGGGAAGCTCGGTTGGGATTACCGCAGAGCGCACCAATGAGCATTAGACTCCCATCACCAGCAGCTTGCCCCATCATGTTCATCAGCCGACCCACCTGATAGACATCGCTATGGACGTCAGTAGCCTGATCTTGAAGGGCGACCTCTGGGGCGATGTGTTGATATAACTCGCCCCTGAGATATCGGGCCTTCTCGTCGGGGGTGAAGTAGTAGTGGGTTGAACATGACTGATTGGAGACCAAGCCTAGATCTATTACTCTGGCCTGCCATAGACCTGTTGTTGATGAACATACATGGGCAAAATGAAAATAAATACCATGTGTTTTTGCGTGTGTATAGAAGGGTAGGGAGGGATGACAAACAGATACATGTACTATGAATTCTAGTGGGACGGTAATAAAGGCTCAAAAATATAAAGATGAATAGATGAAAGACAATCTTTGACCTCACTTGTGTAATGCATTATCTTAAAGTGCTTTCATTTGAGTAAACATCTGTCGATGTGTAAGATATGTGTTACTAGATGGATTAGAATATCTTTTCTTTGTTCAAAAAGGTAATAGAAAGAGGAGAAGGAAAACTAGAGTGTTTAGCAAGTATTTGGGTATGACGAACTTGAACTCACCTGAAGAGGACTTGTCTAAGAGGACATTGTCCTCTTTTAAATCATTCATCAGATATCCTCTCTGATGAATGAGGTCAAGACCCTTGCAGATATCCAAGGCAAGCTGGAGCCAGTTGGTGTGGGTGATGGTAGGAACCCCGCCCCGGATGGCCTTGTCCAGAGTCACGGTCTCTCCCGTTATCGCGTCACCTGGTAACAATTAGATAAGCGCTGGTAATAGTTTTAAGCTGGAATTCGTCTTTCACATGACACAAATATTGTGAAGATACTCTCTTGACAAGTTTCAAGCTTTCAGTTAAGATTTCACCAATACGAATTCATAGATTCTTCAGTGAGATGCATTGAAAACAGCAGGACTATGTACCTGCTAAGAACCACGAATCGGTAGCACAACGCATTTTTTTTTATACGTCTACATAATACGTCACTGTCACAACTAGTGACTGTAAGTTGAGTTCCAAACATCAGTCGATGAAGTGTCATATTCCTTGTCACAAAATGATGTGTTTTGTTTTCTTCAATACTTATTTGTTTGTGTGAGAAATGACAAAGTATCCTAGGTACATTAGTCAACTTACCGATGAATTCCATTGCGAGGCCGATACACCCAGTGCTGACCTCAAGGCATCCAAGGTACGTTGGGAAACACGCCTCTCTGCCAAATAAGTCCAATACGGCGGCTTCCTCCTGGATCTCAGCTACCTAAAGTGTAAAGTAAGTTGAGATGGATGAAGAGCATAAATAGTAGTGTTCACTCCTTGCCTTGGATCCTTGGTTGTTGTTGTTTTTTTTTTATTCTTATCGTCGTCATTATCATTACTATGCCAACATGTTTACTAGTCACTCTGTCCATAACTATTATTTTGATTCTATAGGTAATTGTCATTATATCATACAAATCGTCCTAAAAAATTTACTATTTACTTTTGACCTCACGAAGAAAAAGTCGGTAAAGAAACCTTGCATGATTCACTTCTAATGCAATATAAATAAACAGTAAAACAAGGATGAGACGTTACCTTCTTGGTCATCTGGTTAATAGACGAAGGCAGCATGAAGGTCTTCAGGGCAATGGGTCGATCTGTGACGCGATGCCGACAGAGGTACACCGTGCCATAGGACCCCTGTCCTAGGACGATAGAACCTTTGGCGGGGTCGAAGTCCTTAAGGTCTGTTATGGTCCAAACGTATGAGCTTGGAGCGGATGATGAAGATGATGCAGCTGCAGCACCAGGCGGGCTGGGTGCTCTCGCCATGGTGTTGCTTTTGGCAGCTGCCCCACCAGTCGTCGTGCCCACCTGAGATGGAGTGTTGGTAGGCCTGTCATAGAGAATCACAATCATATAAAAATAATCACGCTGTCGTAATATTGTGTTCTTAATGCGACTCATAGTTTATGGATAAAATGTTTTATCATCATAAGCACAACATCAATGTCAACCTTCAATTGTCAAAGAATTTTACTTTTGTAAGTTGATTAAAAATGTATAATCATCAAACATAAATGCCATACGTTCTACTTAAGTTGATGATTTAGTAGTTCTTACCTAGGAGTGGGGCTTGCCGACATCTGGCTGGAAGATGGTAGTGGGGATATAAGGGGCGTATGTCTGGAAGAAGAAGAAGAAGAGAGAGGGGGATAAGGTATGATTCTTTTTCTTTCTGTCTTGAAGAAGAGAGAGAGGGGAGGGGAATACGGTAGGATCGTATCACGACAATCATCTCCGGCTAAATACTGGTTAGTGATATGGTAAGAGTAAAGATTAGGGTTAGTGTTAGGGTTAGGGTTAGAGTTTGGGTAGGGGTTAGGATTAGATTCAGGAGAGGATTAGTGTAAGGGTCTGGGGTAATTGTAAAATTAGAATTCTATTCCTTTTCTTTTTGTACGCACTTGTCGAAAAGCCTTCAAAAATGTGAGAGAAGACGCTTAACTTACTTGTTATCTTTTTTTTTTTTTTTAAATACGGATCAAAATGATTTTGTTGTCTTGGACTGAGGTTAAAACTTGGCGGTATATATTTGCAATCGCGACTCTTTACATATGATTTCAGAGCGGAAGTTCTGTTAAACAATTATCATCTCATGTGAAATGGTTCTGGTTATCAAGTAAAACGTATCGAATATATGGTGCATTATATTCCTTTATTTAAAGAAATCACACTTAAAAGAAAAAAGGAACACTGATAGATAATCTTACACAGGGGATGGGGAGTTTGAAACAGCAGAGGTGTTTGGTGAGGAATGACCAGTGGTACTGATTGGTGACGAGCCGTGTGAGGATGGGGATCGGAGGGTGCTAGGAGGTGCCGAGGCTGCGGCTTGATATGGCGTGCTGATTTACAAAGAGCATAATAGAATTAGGTTTTGACAATATCATTTTTCTCTACATCTATCTTTAAATGAAATTGTTACCGATTGCACAAGTTTAAACGTGTGTGTGTGTGTTTTTTTTAAGAATGAAACACTGAAAGGGTTATGATATATAATTTTTTAATTCAATCTTCCGTGATTTGTGCAGTTTACATTCTGTCCTCTTATTACAGATTGAAGGGCTATCAACCATCTATAAAGACTGCGTTCAAATTATTCTAAAATGATATCCAAAGTCTTCTCACCATGCAGGCTGAGTTGGGGAGATAGAAACACCCGAAGAGGAGGCAGTCACGTCAACCTGAAGATTGAAAATAATGATGATAGTAATAACGATAATGATGATTAATTATGATGATGATAATAATAATGATGATGATAACAATAAGAAGAAAAAAAGAAGAAGAAGAATAGTGGTTATTTGTATAGCGCACAAGTCCACCTTTCGGTGCTCATGGAGATATGGAAATAGAGGCAATTTATTTGCTTTTTTTGTGATCATTTCTGAATAAACCTGATTAATCGTAATAATCTGAATCTCTGTTACTTCATTCAATTCATTCTGGGTTGCCATCTTTATCAAGTGATTTTCATAATCCACGGATTTATCTTCTCATTTGTATTTTTTTTTTCTAACACCCGATCAGAGTAGGGCCTACTTACCTGAAGATGGTCCTTCGAAGGATCTTTCTTATGTTTGGCCAAAGCCAACTCCATCTTCAAGATCTCGATCTGTGATGTTGCATCGAGATACTTGTCCATGAACCGTCTCGTCTTCTCCTCAGCCTGCTTCGCCCTATCACCGACGATGAGGGCCTCCTCCTGAGTTTTCCTCGCTCTCTCTTCGGCCATTGTCGCCTTCATTTCCGCCTGCCTCGCTCGTTCTTCGGCAATGATCGCCTTCTCTTCTGCCTGCCTCACGTTCTCCTCGGCGATGCTCAGCTTATCTTCGGTTCGTTTCGCTCTCTCCTCGGCAAGCCGAAATTTCTCCTCGGCGATGCTCAGCTTATCTTCGGTTCGTTTCGCTCTCTCCTCGACGAGCCGAGATTTCTCCTCTGCGATGTTAATGCCTTCTTCTGCCAATGCTAGTTTCTGTTCTGCAGATATCGCCCTTTGCTGAGCCTTCGCCGCAATCTCTTCAGCAACCTTTACCTTCTGGCTGATCAGCCGCGCGTTGTCCTCGGCTCCTCTGATGTCTTCCTTTATTGCTGTCAACCGTGTCTCAGCGATGTTCGCCCTTTCCTCTGCACGACAAGCACGGTCTTCTGCTTGTCGTGCCCTTTCTTCCTCCTGCCGTACCCTAGCCTCGGCCCTTCGAGACTTCTCCTGAGCGCGAGCCACCTTCTGAAGGGAGTAGTTTGCCATGCCTCCGATGAGACCGGCTGTGCGCTCAGCTCGCTTTGCCTTTCTTTCGGCAAGGTGTACTTTGCTGGACAAAACCTGTTAGAATTGAGAAGAAAGATCAAGCTTATTGTCAATAATAGTGGTACCAGATAGCACAGAAATAAAGATTACGTGTATATTACTTTTAGTATATCAAGACTCATTGTTCGTAATCGCTTTACAGTAGCATTGTATATTATGTATTTTTTCATCATTGTTTCATTCATTTTAAGGTACATGAGTGTGTAATGATTTTTGTACCTAAAAATTCACTTTTCCTACTTCGCCTTGAGCACGCTAGTCATGTTGAATTGGCGCATTATAAGTACACTGTATTATTATTATTATCAATACTAGTATATTTGTTGTTATTATTGTTATCATTATCATTATCATTATCATTATGATGAGGATTATTATTAATATTATTATTATTATTATTATTATTATTATTATTATTACACAGAATGAACATTCAATTCCATCAGGTCATTTTGTTGAAGTCATAAACACTTGTGGAGTCAATGGCCGGTTGACGCTTCATTACACGATGATAGAATAGTGTCTCGTCTTCACTAAGATCATGGATAATGTCTTTTGTTTTTATTTATATCTGTTTTGTTTGTGTCTGTGGGGGTGGGGGCTTCTCTATGTTTTTTTCATCGTCTTCCAAAGATATTTATGACAACTGTGAGTTCACCGTATTCTCGGGTCTTACACCTGTGTTCATGTGGATCTTAATTGATTATCAAAGAAATGGGGCATTATAACGTACACCAATCTGTTCCTTCAGCTCCTTGTTTTGAAGGGACTCTTGGAGCCGTTGGAGAAGAAGATTACCCGCCAGGTACACTGGCGGCGATGGCATTCGACGGGCTGTCTCAGCAAGCTTGGTAAATGAGAAATGAAGAGATTGTAAAATGCAATACACCTGTACCTCGGATCGGTACTAAGTTTTTATTCAATAATCTGACCTTCGTAATGTAAACATCTCACTTTGCATCTATTTCCACCATTTACTGTGGCTGCATAACACTTAGTCTTCATTCATTCATTTTTTCATCACCAACAAAACTTGCAAATACATCTTTAAAAATAGTTCTCAAAGTGAATCAGGCTGCTGCTTTTTAAGGGAAATCTGATATGATGCTACAGACTTAAACACTGCTGTGTAGGAATATAATAATGCTTCTTCACGACCTCAGTAGGGCAGCTGCACGACAGCTCATGTACTGTACGGCAAACCCATTATCTGTAGTAACATTGTTCACAATAGGTCTTATAATCTTATTATCACTTTTATTGTATCAAACACTTTTTCGTATATTTTCAGTGAATATGACTCTGATTAATGTGTATAATAATACATTTTATTGTGATAATAATAATAATAATAACAATAATAATAATAATAATAATAATAATAATAATAGTGATTTTATTTTCTCGTATATACGTTTTTCCTGCTTATTTGAAACATGCGACATAGAATAAGAGAATGTCGGGAGTATAGTTCTTGCTTACATCAGGGGAGCTGTTCGCGGGTAACCCTGCGGTGGCCCGGACCCAAGGGTACGGATCGTCACACCGTGACCTCTTCTGTAACTCCCATGGCACGGGGACGTGAATTGGGGATTTGGAATACACCTCCATAGCGTCGTAGTCAGACTAGATCTTTATATCTGCATAGAAGCAAGATTGAAGATTTGAATGATAATGATAAGGCCTATTGGTACTGTATGAAGTGTCCCACTATTGATTGTGTATAGACCTTCTGGTTGAATAAATGACCTTCACTTGACCTTGAGGAATGCCAGTACTGTACAAAGTATCTTTTAAGTAATTATAAATCCTTAAATCCGTTGAAATATATGAGCAAAATTAGGAATACTCATGTAAAAGATTGTAGATAATCAATACTGACCTGACAAAATACGATTTACTGTCTCTCAAGTCGCAAAAGTGGGAAAACTTCGGGAGCTTTCGTGATAACACACTTTCGATAGAAAGAAGCACAGAGATAGTACACTGTTGAATTGTTGTTATGTACGAACGTGTAAGTACACACGTAACCATGGTCCCGTTGCCTGATCAACGCGCATATCAGGGCGTCACTTTGTGCACAATAACATGCGCGTAATGACGCGAACATCATCCTAATATGCGCAGTGACGTAATAAGAATATGGGCGTTGCGTTTGTCTTCATCAACCCATTGCGCGTACAGCCCTTTTCAGTATCTGTGACGTAATAATGAAACTTTGTTACATTTTTGTTTACATAACAACGGTGCTTTTTCAAGTGGTTTATGCCTAGTGATTTCTCCTGTGCTGTTCATACCAAAGATCCTAAAGGTCCTTGCTCATACGCATCTGATGGTGTGCTCTTAGCAATGCCTGGATTTACCAAGTTCGTGATCGGCAATTTTGGACCCGACTCCGAAGCGGCTGGCAAAGGAAATTATTTTGTGCCACCACAGGTGAGATATTTGTTGGTTTGATAATATTTTGAATCGTTACACCAACCCGGTACAGCCGATGTCATCAACTTTGTAAGTTTGTGTAATAAAATAATAACAATCCAAATATCATTTCATTTTAGACTTCAGCATCTCTTCAGTATTTGATGAATTTCCTCCTTCAATGTATATACTTCTCTCTCGCTGTTGCCTTGAATAATAATCATTACTCCATCATAACTGTGGAGTCATCATTGATAACTACAAACATGCCTTCGGACATTCACCGATGGCTCTCTATCTTTTAAACACAAAGACTACAATCTACCACAAAATGGCGGAATGAAAGAACTTCACACAGAGACAGATGCATATTATGATTTGAGAGACTTTCCATTATAGTGGAGTTTATTGCAAACAGTGATGATCACAAATGAAAGCAGTTATCATAGGTCCTGTTCTACAGTCTTTGATTCATACAGCTGAAGTGATAACTCTATGGGTGAAACTGAAGGTGATCGTCATCCGATCTTTAAACTTTATGTTACTATTTTATATCCACGTAGATTGTTGTCCCCCATGTTAACGTATTGACAATTATTATCCTCGCCCGCAGGCCTTAATTTGACGACATGTATGGAGAATGTTCATGCGCATCCATCTGCAACCCTCTTTCGTCACGTAGATTTTGGTATGAAATTAATAAACTATTTCACTTACAGCACTGTTTCTGTGGTCACAGTTACTTTCCAAAAAAGAAAAAAAAAAACGGAAGAAGCTGTGGATGAAATTAGTAAAATAAAAGCAAGATAATATTGAGTGTGAGAAAGTTAGCAAAAACCATCAAATCTCGTTAAATGTAATTAGTGCTTGACATCTACTTCAAAATATAGTAGGGCATAAAAATCAATTAAGATAATATTAGTCGACTCGAATCCACGTGCGTCTCCGAGAAGCCTGAAGTATGTTTAATTGGATTGGGCTGGGTAATGTTTTAACAATGATGAAAAAGATAATTTGCACATAACCAGTGAGGCATTATAGCTATATAAATTGCATTCCTGGTAGGAGACCAAATGTTTATTAGATTTTGAAAAAGGTAATTTACAATAATGAACAATATATACTTTTTCTTTTTCCCGAATTCCCAAAAATTATCATTTTTATACGTCTCAGCATTCAGTCATTACCCAGCTAACACAAGGACGTTTTGTCAAAACATTTTCAGAACGTCTTTTTGTGGAAGTTTTTCGACGTATTTCAAACGTTTCAAATGGACGTTATAAAAACGTTTCTTTAAACTTTTAGAAAACCAATAAAAAAAAACCTTTCGGAATTTTTAAGGACCAGCAGAAAACCTTTTGAACGTTGTGGACGTCATTGAAACCTTTTGAAAATATTCAAAACGTTGTGTGGACGTTTTGCGGACGTCCAGAAAACCTTTGAAAACCGTCTAGAACGTTCAAAAAACGTTTTAAGAACGTCTAAAAAGTCGTATGACCCTTTCCAGAACGTTCAGAGAACATTTCATTTCCGTCTAGAACGTCCAGAAACCCTTTTAAGAATGTCTGTTTATTTTTTATAAGGTATTTAAAAAAATATATACTTATGAGAATATAGACGCACTCTGACATTAATGTATCCTAATTCTAATCCTTTATAATCCTATCCTAACCTATTCCTAATGTCCTACCACCTATACTACACCCTATTCCCAATTTATGAATCTGTATCACATTCGTTTATATACCACCAAAATGTTGTGATGCATGAAGACATGGTTACTAAAATTAGATCACATACACCTTGATTTGAATATTCATAATTAAGCATGAATATTCATAATAAAGAGACGTACAGAGGACGAAATAAAAACGTTTTTTAAACGTTCATTAAAGACGAAGTCGACGTAGCAGACCTAATAAAAACGTTTTGTGGACGTTTACAAACGAAGACATTGCAGACATAATAACAAGGCAAGTGCAAAATTGTGTCTCGCCCATTCGCGTACAAGAGGTTAATATTTTTCTAACTCCCAGAAGTTCATTGACCCGCCTATGACCTTTGACCTTGTGACCTTCAACTCCCCAAGGGACATTTACCATCCAAGTATGGTCACAAATGGACAAAGGGATCAAAAGTTTTGAGCCATGATCGAAACGCGCCATAAAAACATAACAATGGGCCCTAAGAATTGTTGACCCCTTTCTGTGACCTTTGACCTTGTGATGACCTTTAATTCCCTAAGGGACATGTACGGTCCAAGTTTGGTCAGAAACGGACTTAGGGATCAAAAGTTATGAGCCACAATTGAAACGCGCCATAAAAACTTAACATTGGGCCCTAAAAGTTTGTTGACCCCTTTTTGTGACCTTTGACCTTGTGATGACCTTCACCTCCCCAAGGGACATCTACCATCCATGTTTGGTCACAAACGGACAAAGGGATCAAAAGTTATTAGCCACAATCGAAACGCGCCCTAAAAACTTAACATTGGGCCCTAAAAGTTCGTTGACCCTTGTCTGTAACCTTTGACCTTGTGATGACCTTCACCTTCCCTAGGGACATCTACCATCCAAGTGTGGTCACAAACGGACAAAGGGATCAAAAGTTATGAGCCATAATCAAAACACGCCATAAAAACTTAACATTGGGCCCTAAAAGTTCGTTGACCCCTGTCTGTGACCTTTGACCTTGTGGTAACCTACAACTTCCCAAGAGACATCTACCATCTAAGTTTGGTCACAAACAGACAGATACATCAAAAGTTACGAGCAATAAACGAAACGCGCCCTAAAAACTTACTCATTGGGCCCTAAAGTTCATTGACCTCTGCCCGTGACCTTTGACCTTGAGGTGCCCTTCATGTTTGGTAAAATGTGTAACTTTATATATCAAATCTTCCCTCCAAGTTTGATTGAAATTGAAATCCTCAGTAGAGAGTTATTCAAGTTTTTGTAGCGTTACGGACAGACGACGGACGGACGGACGACGGACGGACAGACGCCGCAGGTGATCCCTTAGTCTCCCCACACCTCCGGTGGAATCGACAAAAAACTTTTGTAACGTCCATTGACGTTTCTAAAACGTTTTCCAAAAAACCTGTGCTTTGCGGTAAATGCTAAGTCCCCAATTTGACGTTGTATTTACGTTTTAAAAACGTCCATTTTATACGTAATTTGTACGGAACCTCAAAAAAAAAAAAAAAAACGTTATGAAACGTTCTGAAAACGTTCTGTGTTTGCTGGGTATAGATGTAAACTCTTACATGCGATATGACACACACTATTCATTTTATTCAGCTTCTTCTTGATATCAAATCTCATCAGATGGCTCTTTTTTCATTTTTTTTTTCCGTCATCAGATTTCTCTTAAGCCTGTATCTTAATCGGCATGTTTCATAAACTGTTGTTTAGAAATGCCACTCCTGACAGCCTGAGTTTTCATTATAATATCAAATTCATTTCAATATGAGAATCTGTCCATGATATTATTCCCATAGATTCCTCTCACTAATCTCCTTATAGCTTCTCTGCATGCATGATAATACATTGTGTATAACCGATTATCACTGCTGCTTAGATGATCTGCTCCTTGACATAAGGTGCATGAACGATCTTATTTGTTTTCTTTTTCTTTTTTATTCCGAGACCAGTTTGCCTAAATTCAAGCGGTAGATAGTTTTTTGGATGGACAAGCCCACTTTTTTTTTTTTTTTTTTTTTTTTTTTTTGCTCTCCAATGTAATGGACACTCTCTACAATATTCCATCTCCTTGCAGCTTATTGCTGTTTGTTTTACAATTTGCTTGCAGATTCTAATTGTTGCTGTTTCGTGCAGAGCCTTGCCTGGCTCTTTACGTTGTGACAGACAACCCTTCTATGTCCATCTCCATACTGATACAACTTAATGTTTCTGAAAACGTTATCCTTTTTGTATTTCATGGCAGAGGATAGAGATACTTGTATGTCTCGCACAGAAATCGTAGGGCAGGTAGTATATATTTCGTACGACATTTAACTCGCTGCTGCGGACGAATACAAACGATTATCTCTACCCCACCGCCACAACTTACGTATTGTGTTTTGTTGTTGTTGCTGCTGTTGTTTTGCACTTGTGAAGAACCCCATCTCGCTGTGCACTGTGCTTTGATAACAATACTCAAGTACTCAAAATTCCACCTCCTTATACAACTTCCCTATTGTGTGTTTTGTTCCTATTGTTTTGTGACGAGGCCCACTTAACTTCACACTGTGATGGACAACCTCTAAACTCACAGTATTCCATATCTTCACAACTGACTTATCGTTCTGCTGTTGTTGTTGCTGTTGTTGTTGGTGGTGCTGGTTTTATTATTATCGATGTTTGTGAAGAGCTCCACCTCGCTGTAAACTAGTATTCCATCTCCTTACAATTTTTGTTACAAAAAAGCACTTCGAGTAATATGCAATACCTCCAGATTTTCCCATACTGACGATTTATTTCTGGAGAATAAGGTTTTGGAAGTTAGGGATTTGTATCATCATTATCCTGGTCAATTCATTTATAGTTTACATATCAATTCACTTCCTTTAGTTTTTGAAAATATGTTTAATAAGAATGAAAATATTCATAAATACCCCACTCGTCAAACAGATGAGTATCATTACGTACCTTACTCGAACTCTTTTTACAAAATCTACGTTTATTTACAGTGGCCCAAAATTATGGAATTCCCTCGAGAAAAATATAAAAGATTCTACTTGTTTTGAAATAATTTTCTAGTAATTTAAAGAAATATCTGATTAGTTTATATGTACCCCATGATTGGTTTGCCTGATTTGGAATTGTTCTATTTTCTTCGCCCTGCATCGAGAATACTGACCTGCCCTTCGTTCTCTCTACTCCCCCTCTCTCCTCTCTCATCTCTTCTGTGTGTGTATATATGTGTGTACGTGTGAGTGTGTGTGTGTGTGTGTGTGTGTGTGTGTGTGAATGCCTATGCTTCATGTTACCATCGATGTAATGAAAAGTGTATACTTTATACATACATTATGGTTTTGTAAGCTATGTATTAATGTATTGTAGTAATGTAACGTGAGTAAGTGAGGGGACTGCACTATACAAGTTCGCGTATTAGCAGCCCCTCAATTTTCATTTCCACCAAGTCCTTTAGGAAACAAGATTTATGTTACAAGATATGCTATCATTTGACGTTTGTATTACATATGTATATTGATTGGAAATGAAAATAAAAACATGAATGAATGAACTTTCCTGTGGTTGGTGCTGCTGCCAATTGTTATTTCGCGAAGAGCCCCATGTCGCTCTACACTGCGATGGACATCCCCTTAGTAATCCATATATCCATATACATGTAACTTTAAACCGCTGTTTGTGTTGCTGATATTGTTGTTTATGAATAGAAACAAGCCCCACATCGCTCTGTGCACTATAATGGTCACCCCCTTACTACCGGTTGTTTGTGTTGCTGTTATTATTGGTTTAAAAACCCACTGTAATGGATAGCCTCTCAGATCTCCTTACATCTTAAATCGTTGTTTGTGTTGTTGAATACTGTTGTTTGTGCAGAGCCCCACCTCGCTCTACACTGTGATGGACAACCTTATATAGTATTCCATCTCCTTATGACATTCCCCCTTTATAAAATATTGCTGCTGTTGAAGTTTTGTGAAGAGCCCCACCTCGCTCTACACTGTGATGGACAACCTCGTAGTATTCCACCTCCTTATAACTTACCCTTTATTAATGTTGCTGCTGTTGAAGTTTTGTGCGGATCCCCACCTCGCTCTACACTGTGATGGACAACCCGTTAATATTCCATCTCCTTACAACTTACCTGTCGGGTTTTGCTGTTGCTGTTGTTGTTGTTGTTGTTGTTGCTATTGTTGTCGTTTGTGAAGAACCCCCACCCAGCTCGAGAGAATGTGATGGACAGCCTCTTAGTACAACTTACCTGTCGTTTTATTGTTGTTACCATGTGCAAAGCACCACCTCGCCCTACATTGTGATGGACAACCTTGGATCACGTTCGATTTCCATTTCCACCATGAAATATTTGTGAGATTACAACGGCACCAGGGCATTCTACTGAAAAACAATGCAACTTGAAGAGAAAATATCATTGTCATTTCATTTGATCAAGCTGTTATATCGCACATGAACTTTGACTATTTGCATTTGTCAGAGAGAAAAAAAGCTAAAAAAAGAACGACATCATTTTCTGTCGGTTAAAAGTCCTTTTGCTTTAACTATCCACATTTTTCAATGTTTTCATTTCCATGGAAATGACTGTGTCAATAAAATTTTATTCTACTCGTTCCAGTATTACAGCATTTCTCTCCTACCACCAAGTAGACTTATGATTATATCAGTACATAGCATCTTTGTTTTCGACAATTATAGACTTTACTTATAGGCAGCATGGACAGTTTGGTATCATGTTCCATTTATCTATTTCGATAATTATCTATTGTCCGTCTTTTTGCTGACCACCATCGATCATTGCTGCGATGCAGTCTCAACTTTGAAGAATGACTTTGAAAATGATAGGAATATATACAAATATACTCACCTCTGCATCGAAATCCGAAAAAAAAAAAATTATGAGCTATACCAGGTTGAGATTGCATATTTTGTGTATGGCGGTAAACTAACCAGCTTTGGATTTTGATTGAACTCACTGTTCAAGCGTTGATTCGATGTCAACCATGATATTGTATTGCAGCATTTTTTCAAAGGATAAGATTTGGTGCTCAAGACAGAGAGTGAAATACGTCTTAAGCTTTCCAATATTCACCACGAGGGCTGATTTTGGTGACTCACAGTATTTTATCTCCTCAAAACTGACTTATCATTTTGCTGTTGTTGTTGTTGTTGTTGGTTTTATTATAGTCCATGTTGGTGAAGAGCCCCACCTTAAACTAATATTCCATCTCCGCACGACCCACCTGTGGTTTGTTTTGCCGCTATATTGCTATTTCGTGATGAACCCTGGTCGCTCTACTCTGTGATGGACATCCCCTTAGTAATTCACAATCATGTTCATATAGCTTTAAACTGTTGTTTGTGTTGTTGATATTGTTTGTACATCGATCCCCACATCGCTCTATATACTATAATGATCATCCCCTTAGTATCGCCTGTTCTTTAAGAAACCCATTATGATGGACAACCTCTCGGTAATCTGTTGTTTGTGATGCTGAATACTGTTGTCTGTGCAGAGCCCCACCTCGCTCTGCACTGTGATGGACAACCTCGTAGTATTCCACCTCCTTATACCTTACCCTTTATTACTGTTGCTGCTGTTGAAGTTTTGTGCAGAGCCCCACCTCGCTCTACACTGTGATGGACAACCCCTCAATATTCCATCTCCTTACAACTTACCTGTCGGGTTTTGTTGTTGCCGTTGCTGCTGCTGTTGTTGCTGCTACTGCTATTGTTGTTGTTTGTGAAGAGCCCCCACTCAGCTGGAGAGACTGTATGTGATGGACAGCCCCTTAGTATCCCAGCTCCGTACAACCATGGTACAACTTACCTGTCGTTTTATTGTTGTTACCTTGTACAGAGGCACCACCTTGCCCCACAATAGGTGTGATGGACAACCTTGGATCACGTTCCATCATCGTTCCCATCATGCAATATTTGTCAGATTACACCGGCACTGCAGGGCATGCTAATGAAAACGTTGTAAACTTGAAGAGACAATACTATTTTCTTTCGATTGTCATTCGATTTGATTTGATCAAGCTGTGACATCGCACAAAACATTGACTATTTGCACTTGTTTGAGTGAAAAACAATTTTGGTCGGTTTAATGTCCTTTTTGCTTACTACCCACATTTTTATAAAGACGGAAACCACTGTATCAGTGAATTATTATCTTTTGCTCGTTCCAGCATTAGAGTATTTTTCTTCTTTACCAGCAAGTAGCCCTCTACAACATCTTTGTTTTTCGGCAATATAGACTTTACCAGGCAGCATCAACGGTTGGTATCACATACCCTTTATACATTTACATATTTATCTACTGTTTTCCTTTTTGCTGGGCACCATCACTGCTGCAAGGTAGTAACAAATCCTAAAAATAACTTTGAAAATGATAGGAATATATACAAATATACTCACCTTTGCATCGAAATCCGAAAAGACGTTTTGAGCAATGCCAGGTTCAGATTACATATTTTGTAGCAGTAAACTAACCAGCTTTGGATTTTGATTGAACTCACTGTTCAAGCGCGGTTGATTCAAAGATATTTTTATTTCAGCTTTTTTTTTTTTCAAAGGATAAGATTTGGTGCTCGAGACAGAGACTACACTCTGTCTTCGTAAGCTTTTCGATATCAGGGTGCTTTTGGTGTTCTAGATTAAAAAGTTGACAAAACTTCGTTATCTCTGGTTTTGTTATTTTCAATATGTAAACCGAGTACGCCAAAGGATACTGTTGTCGTTTTTGCTTGCAAAATATATGGGTTTGATTTCAAATTTAGCTGTGACCAAAAACAGATATTGATATCTTTTCGGGCTTCGATGCATCACATCACCTATATCATCCTTTCCAGCTCTTGGACCACAGCTCCTAGGGCTGGCCGGGAAGCTCGGTTGGGATTACCGCAGAGCGCACCAATGAGCATTAGACTCCCATCACCAGCAGCTTGCCCCATCATGTTCATCAGCCGACCCACCTGATAGACATCGCTGTGGACGTCAGTAGCCTGATCCTGAAGGGCGACCTCTGGGGCGATGTGTTGATATAACTCGCCCCTAAGATATCGGGCCTTCTCGTCGGGGGTGAAGTAGTAGTGGGTTGAACATGACTGATTGGAGACCAAGCCTAGATCTATTACTCTGGCCTGCCATAGACCTGTTGTTGATGAACATACATGGGCAAAATGAAAATAAATACCATGTGTTTTTGCGTGTGTATAGAAGGGTAGGGAGGGATGACAAACAGATACATGTACTATGAATTCTAGTGGGACGGTAATAAAGGCTCAAAAATATAAAGATGAATAGATGAAAGACAATCTTTGACCTCACTTGTGTAATGCATTATCTTAAAGTGCTTTCATTTGAGTAAACATCTGTCGATGTGTAAGATATGTGTTACTAGATGGATTAGAATATCTTTTCTTTGTTCAAAAAGGTAATAGAAAGAGGAGAAGGAAAACTAGAGTGTTTAGCAAGTATTTGGGTATGACGAACTTGAACTCACCTGAAGAGGACTTGTCTAAGAGGACATTGTCCTCTTTTAAATCATTCATCAGATATCCTCTCTGATGAATGAGGTCAAGACCCTTGCAGATATCCAAGGCAAGCTGGAGCCAGTTGGTGTGGGTGATGGTAGGAACCCCGCCCCGGATGGCCTTGTCCAGAGTCACGGTCTCTCCCGTTATCGCGTCACCTGGTAACAATTAGATAAGCGCTGGTAATAGTTTTAAGCTGGAATTCGTCTTTCAGATGACACAAATATTGTGAAGATACTTTCTTGACAAGTTTCAAGCTTTCAGTTAAGATTTCACCAATACGAATTCATAGATTCTTCAGTGAGATACATTGAAAACAGCAGGACTATGTACCTGCTAAGAACCACGAATCGGTAGCACAACGCATTTTTTTTTTTTTTATACGTCTACATAATACGTCACTGTCACAACTAGTGACTGTTAGTTGAGTTCCAAACATCAGTCGATCAAGTGTCATATTCTTTGTCACAAAGTGATGTGTTTTGTTTTCTTCAATACTTATTTGTTTGTGTGAGAAATGACAAAGTATCCTAGGTACATTAGTCAACTTACCGATGAATTCCATTGCGAGGCCGATACACCCAGTGCTGACCTCAAGGCATCCAAGGTACGTTGGGAAACACGCCTCTCTGCCAAATAAGTCCAATACGGCGGCTTCCTCCTGGATCTCAGCTACCTAAAGTGTAAAGCAAGTTGAGATGGATGAAGAGCATAAATAGTAGTGTTCACACCTTGCCTTGGATCCTTGGTTGTTGTTTTTTTTTATTCTTATCGTCGTCATTATCATTACTATGCCAACATGTTTACTAGTCACTCTGTCCATAACTATCATTTTGATTCTATAGGTAATTGTCATTATATCATACAAATCGTCATTAAAAAATTTACTATTTACTTTTGACCTCACGAAGAAAAAGTCGGTAAAGAAACCTTGCATGATTCACTTCTAATGCAATATAAATAAACAGTAAAACAAGGATGAGACGTTACCTTCGTGGTCATCTGGTTAATAGACGAAGGCAGCATGAAGGTCTTCAGGGCAATGGGTCGATCTGTGACGCGATGCCGACAGAGGTACACCGTGCCATAGGAACCCTGTCCTAGGACGATAGAACCTCTGGCGGGGTCGAAGTCCTTAAGGTCTGTTATGGTCCAAACGTATGAGCTTGGAGCGGATGATGAAGATGATGCAGCTGCAGCACCAGGCGGGCTGGGTGCTCTCGCCATGGTGTTGCTTTTGGCAGCTGCCCCACCAGTCGTCGTGCCTACCTGAGATGGAGTGTTGGTAGGCCTGTCATGGAGAATTACAATCATACAAAAATAATCACGCTGTCGTAATATTGTGTTCTTAATACTTAACGACTCATAGTTAAAATGTTTTATCATCATAAGCACAATATCAATGTCAACCTTCCATTATCAAAGAATTTTACTTTTGTAAGTTGATTAAAAATGTATAATCATCAAACATAAATGCCATACGTTCTACTTAAGTTGATGATTTAGTAGTTCTTACCTAGGAGTGGGGCTTGCCGACATCTGGCTGGAAGATGGTAGTGGGGATATAAGGGGCGTATGTCTGGAAGAAGAAGAAGAAGAGAGAGGGGGATAAGGTATGATTCTTTTTCTTTCTGTCTTGAAGAAGAGAGAGAGGGGAGGGGAATACGGTAGGATCGTATCAGGACAATCATCTCCGGCTAAATACTGGTTAGTGATATGGTAAGAGTAAAGATTAGGGTTAGGGTTAGAGTTAGAGTTTGGGTAGGGGTTAGGATTAGATTCAGGAGAGGATTAGTGTAAGGGTCTGGGGTAATTGTCCTATTAGAACTCTATTCCTTTTCTTTTTGTACGCACTTGGCGAAAAGCCTTCCAAAATGTGAGAGAAGACGCTTAACTTGCTTGTTATCATTTTTTTTTTTATACGGATCAAAATAATTTTGTTGTCATGGACTGAGGTTAAAACTTGGCGGTATATATTTGCAATCGCGACTCTATGTATACATATGATTTCAGTGCGGAAGTTCTGTTAAACAATTATCATCTCATGTGAAATGGTTCTGGTTATCAAGTAAAACGTATAGTTATGGTGCATTATATTCCTTTATTTAAAGAAATCACACTTAAAAGAAAAAGGAACACTAATAGATAATCTTACACAAGGGATTGGGAGTTTGAAACAGAAGAGGTGTTGGGTGACGAATGACCAGTGGTACTGATTGGTGACGAGCCGTGTGAGGATGGGGATCGGAGGGTGTTAGGAGGTGCTGAGGCTGCGGCTTGATATGGCGTACTGATTTACAAAGAGCATAATAGAATTAAGTTTTGACAATATCATTTTTCTCTACATCTATCTTTAAATGAAATTGTTACCGATTGCACAAGTTTAAACGTGTGTGTGTGTTTTTTTTTTTTAAGAATGAAACACTGAAAGGGTTATGATATATAATTTTTTAATTCAATCTTCCGTGATTTGTGCAGTTTACATTCTGTCCTCTTATTACAGATTGAAGGCTATCAACCATTTATAAAGACTGCGTTCAAATTATTCTAAAATAATATCCAAAGTCTTCTCACCATGCAGGCAGAGTTGGGGAGATAGAAACACCCGAAGAGGAGGCAGTCACGTCAACCTGAAGATTGAAAATAATGATGATAATAATAACGATAATGATGATTAATTATGATGATGATAATAATAATGATGATGATAATAATAAGAAGAAGAAAAAGAAGAAGAAAAATAGTGGTTATTTGTATAGCGCACAAGTCCACCTTTCGGTGCTCATGGAGATATGGAAATAGAGGTAGTCTATTTGCTTTTTTGTGATCATTTCTGAATAAACTTGATTAATCGTAATAATCTGAATCTCTGTTACTTCATTCAATCTATTCTGGGTTGTCATCTTTATCAAGTGATTTTCATAATCCACGGATTTATCTTCTCATTTGTATTTTTTTTTCTAACACCCGATCAGAGTAGGGCCTACTTACCTGAAGATGGTCCTTCGAAGGATCTTTCTTATGTTTGGCCAAAGCCAACTCCATCTTCAAGATCTCGATCTGTGATGTTGCATCGAGATACTTGTCCATGAACCGTCTCGTCTTCTCCTCAGCCTGCTTTGCCCTATTACCGACGATGAGGGCCTCCTCTTGAGTCTTCCTCGCTCTCTCTTCGGCCATTGTTGCCTTCATTTCGGCCCGCCTCGCTCGTTCTTCGGCAATGATCGCCTTCTCTTCGGCCTGCCTCACGTTCTCCTCGGCGATGCTCAGCTTATCTTCGGTTCGTTTCGCTCTCTCCTCGGCAAGCCGAAATTTCTCCTCTGCGATGCTCAGCTTATCTTCGGTTCGTTTCGCTCTCTCCTCGGCGAGCCGAGATTTCTCCTCTGCGATGTTAGTGCCTTCTTCTGCCAGAGCTAGTTTCTGTTCTGCAGATATCGCCCTTTGCTGAGCTTTCGCCGCAATCTCTTCAGCAACCTTTGCCTTCTGGCTGATCAGCCGCGCGTTGTCCTCGGCTCCTCTGATGTCCTCCTCTATTACTGTCAACCGTTTCTCAGCGATATTTGCCCTTTCCTCGGCACGACAAGCACGGTCTTCTGCTTGTCGTGCCCTTTCTTCCTCCTGCCTTACCCTAGCCTCGGCCCTTCGAGACTTCTCCTGAGCGCGAGCCACCTTCTGAAGGGAGTAGTTTGCCATGCCTCCGATGAGACCGGCTGTGCGCTCAGCTCGCTTTGCCTTTCTTTCGGCAAGGTGTACTTTGCTGGACAAAACCTGTTAGAATTGAGGAGAAAGAACAAGCTTATTGTCGATAATAATTGTATCATATAGCACAAAAATAAACATCGTGTACATATTATATAGAATTTCCATTCACTTTCATCAGGTCATTTCAACTGAAGTCATAACCACTTGTAACGTTAGAGTCAGTGGCGGTTTGATGCCTCAGTAGACTGGTAGAATAGTTTCTCGTCTTCACTAAGATCATGGATGGTGTCTTTTCTTTTTGTTTTTGATTTGTTCGTGTGTGTGTGGGGGGGGGGGAGAGGGAGGTGTCTGTGTGTTTACTTCTTCATTTTCTAAAGCTATTTCTTAAAACTGTGAGTTCACCGTATTCCCGGGTCGTAGGCCTAGGCCTACATTGCGAACCGTGTGTTCATGTGGATCTTTTGATTGAACGACAAAGAAAGGGACAGTTCTAACGTACGCCAAGTTGTTCCTTCAGCTCCTCGTTTTGAAGGGACTGTTTCAGCCGTTGGAGAAGAAGATTACCCGCCAGGTACACTGGCGGCGATGGCATTCGACGGGCTGTCTCAACCAGCTTGGCACACAATGAAAAATGAAGAGATTGTAAAATGCTACTAAGTTTTAATAAACTCACTTTAGTAATGTAAACATCTGACTTTGCATCTAAGTCCACCATTTACTGTGGCTGCATAACACTTAGTCTTCAACTTGCAAACTGCATTTTTTAATAGTTCTCAGTGCTGATTTCAAATCTTTAAGAATCAGGATGTTGCTTTTTAACGGAAATCTGACATGATGCTACAGACTTAAACACTGCTGTGTAGGAATATGACAATGCTTCTTCACAACCTCAGTAGGGCAGCTGTACGACAGCTCATGTAGACTACAGTAAACCAAAAATCTATAGTCACGTTGGTCACAATAGGTCTTATGATCTTATCATCACTTTCAATTCATTTAATCAAACAGTCTTTCGTATAATTTCCAGACAGTATGACTCTGAAAATGTGTGAATATATATTTTCTTATCTCATAGATATGTTTCATGCTTATTTGAAACATGCGATGTAGAATAAGGGAATGTGAGGAGTATAGTTCTTGCTTACATTAGGCGAGCTGTTCGCGGGTAACCCTGCTGTGGCCCGGACCCTAGAGTAGGGATCGAAACACCGTGGCCTCTTCTGTAACTCCCATGGCACGGGGACGTGAATTTGGGATTTGGAATACACCTCCATGGCGTCGGAGTCAGACTAGATCTCAATATCTGCATATAAGCAAGATTGAAGATTTTGAATGATAATGATAAGGCCTATCCTCTTGGTAGTGTATGAAGCGTCCCCTATTGATTATGTATAGACCTAATATGGTTGAATGCATGACCTTCACTTGACCTTGACGAATGCCAGTACAAAGTATTTTTAAAAGTAGTTGTAAATCCTTGATATCCGTTGAAATTATTGAACAAAATTAGGAATACTCATGTAAAAGATTGTAGATGATCAATACTGACCTGACAAAATACGATTTACTGTCTCTCAAGTCGCAAAAGTGGGAAAACTTCGGGAGCTTTCGTGATAACACACTTTCGATCGAAAGAAGCACAAAGAATGTACGCTGCTGAATTGTTTGTTACGAACGAACGTACACAAATGTACGTACACACGTCTTTACCATGGTCACGCACTGTCTGATCAACGCGCATATCAGGGCGTCACTTATGCACATGCGCGTAATGACGCGAACTTCATCCTACTATGCGCAGAGACGTAATAATAATATGTGCGTTGCGTTTGTCCTCATCAACCCAGTGCGCGTACAGCTGTTTTCAGGATCTGTGACGTAATAATGAAACTTCGTAACATTTTTGTTTACATAACAACGGTGCTTTTTCAAGTGGTTTATTCCTAGTACATTGTACTTCCTCCGTGCTGTTCAAACGCATCTGATGGTGTGCTCTTAGCAATTTACCAAGTTCGTGCTCGCGCTCGGCGATTTTGGGCCCGACTCCAAAGCGGCTGGAAAACGAAATTATGTTGTGTCACCACAGGTGAGATATTTTGCTCGCTTGATTTTATTTTGAATAGTTACACCAACTTTGTATATCCGCTGTCATCAACTTTGTAAGATTGTGTAATAATTTTAGTTGTTTTCCTTTTTTTTTTTTACTTTCTTTTTTTTTTCCATGTCCGTGTGCATACGGTGTCTGTCTGTCTTGCTTTTTTTTTTCTGTAGTCAAAAATGTAAACAAATATATGGGTAGCACATATGACCTCTTTCCTGTTTAATGCAATTACAGGATGATAATCTGCTCATGATAATTCAAAATTTTCGATGGAAAAAAAAAATGAAAAGCTAGATATCCAAATAGTGAGTATAATTAAGGATTTGATCTTTAGATTTCATTCAATAGTCAACAGTTCCTTTCCTTTCCCTGTGTTATGTATGTGTCACAGCTGCTTTCACAGTCTTCATTTTTTTTAATATTCACCATATATTCCAAAGTACTGAAACTTAACAGCATTCTTTTCCTTCAGTAAATGCCGCCTGAGAAAAAATTAATTAGCTTTATCATCAACCGTGTTCAACTAGACCTATATTAACCCGTTGCTTTCGATACATTGTCATTTCACACTGGAGTGATACTAGTGTGAGTGGTGTGTCCGCTTTACCTAAGTAATGGATTAAGTGGATGGTATTGGGTATGATCAATGATATCATCAGATATCAATTCCCTCCCCACCTCCCCCCCCCCACCCCCAAAAAGAAAAACGTTCATTTAATGCTGTCTCTATAATAATTATAATTATGTCCTCATTATTTTATTCTACAAGTGCGTCTCGTATACCATTATACTAATGATTCCATTATGACTATTTAAAAATTCAAATTTTTATCTAATGTGTTACTGTAGCGTATTTTTGTCCGTACTTTATTTCCCCTGCTTATTTCAGGTGAGAAGCTAGCCCTTGCATAACAAAGATGTTGATCTAAGAAACTAACCAAACTGCAGAGAAACGCAAGTATCCCGATAGTTTTGGTCGAGTGACGATTAAAGGTTCTTTGGTTGGCTACCGATATTGTGATTTTTGCACCATACACATTTTCACAATACACAATGTATTACTATTGTCTATATTTTTTTTTATTAACTCTATGAACATTTCATTTTACAATCGTGAATGTGTTTTTTTTTTTTTTATATTTTGCCAAAAGTAAGCAGCAGGTCGTTGAATATCAACGCTTAGTATGGAGACGATTTTTCATATGTGTGGTGGCGTGATTATCTCCTCTCACGAGAGGGCGTCCCACCTCATCGCTTGCATGTTCACCCCAAAGTTTGCTCTCATTCGTCCGTACGGCCATTCCCCTTCGAGACTTTATCCCGCTCGGTGACTTCCTTTTCCCCGGAATCAAAGGTCTACTATATTTTCTATTCATCCCTCCACCCCCCCCCCCGAACTCCTAGATACACGCCTTTCACAGATATACAATGTATACCTACGTCCTCAATGTGCCCTTCTTAGAGGGGAATTTTACCCAAAGCTACGCTTGGCTTGAGTGAGGACAGCGATATTAGAAGATCACATCAATGAAAGTTTGAGAGAAATCGGACAATCCTTTCTAAAGTTATAAAGTATTATACGGTTTTATTGTCGTTACTGTTGAATGATAAGGTTACTATAAGCTTTTGACATCAGACCAAAACATAAAAGATATAAAGAAGATGTAAATGAGAGTTTCACAATATTTCATTTTCTACCATAATGAAAGTGCTGTTGACTTACCTCTTTTAGAAAGCAAGGGAATACTATTAATCTTAATGTTCTTGTATGCTGACAGCATGTCAAAGGAACGTAAACTTTTTTGTAGGAAGAAATGGGAAAATCCTCTTTATATCTTCTTAATATCATTGTCTTGGTGTAATGCCTCGAGCTATAGTAGCCTTCTCATCCAGCCGTAGGGGGCACTAAGACTTTAAAGATTCATTTTTTTTTTCATTCATGTTTCATATTCCACACTTCATACAAGTTTTACATTCCTTTTGATTTCAGAAAAAAAAAATGTGTTAAACACAACAGTCAATCTGAAACAAAATTGCACAAATGCGTAAGGACATATGAAAAATGATGTGTAATATGTGGAACCTACTAAAAAAAGGTTCCAAAGATATATGCTTTTAGTACAATATTTCCATGTCAAATTGACGATACATGCAAGAATGCATGTCGAGAATATAATAAAGTTTACGGAATGTACAAGGTATTGTATGATGTTCGTGATTAAACTTGAGGTATCAGTGCAAAGTAAAGTAACAACTCACTGAACGAAGTATTTTTGAATGAAGATGAAGTCTTGTTCAAACTTAATCCACATCCTACATTTTCTATCGACTGGTAAACTGAGGGGTTTTTTGCTATAAACTATAAGTTTATCACCGAGAAGAACTAGGTTTTCGGAATTATTGGCAAATCGCGCGAAAATGCGCTCTCGGTATCATTTGAAGGGAAAATACTCGCGGGAACTAGGTTCTATCATGCATTTTGGAAAGCTCTTTGTTAAACCATCGACACGGTGTTAAGAACCCCTCAGATAGTCCATAAACTCAGGCATGTGCATAATTTGCATGTGATTTTGTGTTTGTGTTTGTGTGTATGTTTGTATGTATGTATGAATAATATACATGTACCTTGATAATGGAAGGCCTGTCATCTAAAAAGTCTGTATCCATTGATTATGATGATGAAATGATGAAAGTGCCATCAAAGCAAGCAAGAATACATATCTCTTTGAACTACGTCTCCGCAACTATATCCTCTTCAGATCTATTATATACTGATATTCAATCAATTATACAATTTCAAAATGATTTGTCAAAATATTTTTTGTTTTTACACTGCCTTTATTTGGAGGTCACCCCCTGAATTGCATGTTTTACTCTGCATAAAAGCAGTTTATTTCATGCTGCCATATCTTACCCCGATAACGACTGCAATCTGGCATTTGTAACTGTGACTTTAAGCAATGAACTCGGTGGATGAACCATAACAATTTCTATACAAATGAAACGGAAAGGATGAGATGTTTTCATCCATGCGAACAAAAATGAAAAAACAAAAACAAAACAAAACAAACATGTGTATCAGTGAAAGTTCCCCTCAGATCGAGCCGAATGATAAAGCTGTGTCCTCCACCCTAGCGTCGGCGCAGACGACAAGATTCTTCAAAGAATTATTTCAGGAGGGAGTGTAAATACCGAAATGTCACGCACGAGGGTTTCGGGGAGGCTGTAATACCATTCTCATACAGCACTTGTTTCAGGAAGTTATTCTCGCTCCCGCACTTGTCACGATCACCCAGGAACACACGTGTAATGCTAGTCGCTCTTTGCTCTGCAGGGCGAATTTTAGCTCTGTTTGTTTCTCCTACATGCAGACGTAATTGTGTAACTATCACTCGAAACGGCGTCAGCTCGCGACAATGTAATATACTGCTCTCAACTTGTTGTGTTTGTGCTCTAGGATTTCTTGCCGTTCCAGACCCGCAGGCACCCGGGCTCCTTCTAGCAAACACAGACCCTCTCTCTCCCCGCGGGGCAGGCTAGACGCGGCGTGTGATTGGGATAGCTTTGCTCTCTTCTGCAGCAGCCCCCTGAGGCCATTACACTCTGTGTAAATCTACACCTTGTCTAAACTCCCGTCTAAACTCTACACTTTGTGTAAATAGAAACGAGTGTATCTACTTTCTGTGTAGTGTGTCTACACTTTGCGCAACTGTTCACGCGTTCAAAACTGGAACACCGTTAGTTTCTCAGTCAGTTGCGCATTAAAGTTTAACATCGAAACAATTTCATTTCATTTATTTCATTCCTTCTTTCTTTTTTCGTCATACATAATTCCATGTATATAGGAGCAAGAACAGGAACATGCGGTATATAGGCCCTTATATCGATACAGTTTCGTGCAAAATTAGCCCTACACGAATTATGTTTTAGTTGGAAAGGAAAAAAACAACAACAAACAGAAGCTTAAACTTGAGTCGTTCATTATGGATTTAAATGCCGCTTTAGGTAATACGGAGATAAGTTTCATTCACACTTCCAAGCCGTGCCGAAGTTGATCGATTTAATCGATAACCAAGTAAGGTCATTTTCAACATGCATGTTTCTTTTGATGCCCTATAAACCACATCAATAATCATATTCCATACGGTTTGCTTCACCGTGGTGCCAGCTTATCTAGGCCCTACATTCATTCGTGGAAGGTCGGTAGTTTTCTTCTTTTTTTTTTTTTTTTGGGGGGGGGGGGGGGGACTCGTAAGGTAACGTTCTATGAAGTATGAAATCTAATCAAAATTAATCAATGTTATCTGTCTTAAATGGCAAACCCCCAGGCTCCACGTGTCGGCTTCACGTCGGTATATAGACATATACACGTATAGTGGCCTACATGTGAACCTTCAGTGGAACGATCAGAGCAGTGAAGGGTTCTGCGAACTTCTGCGAACTACAAGTGAAAAGGCTGGAATGTATAAAGTAAGATTTCAAAGCAAAAATAGATTTAAAAAATTCAAGTGTTCACACAAAATTTTCACATCAGTTATGATTATAAGCATATCGGGGAAAAAAGTGATGATGATTCGGCTTGGACAGTCTCTCATTCACCTGCACACAGCCTTCCCTAATTCTTTTACTGGCATTTAAAAGAAAAACAAACAAACAATTTTTTTTTCATATCTATGGCATCAAAATCGTCAATCATCACGACACAGGTGTGATAAATTTGCAATTATAATCTTAATGGGAAAGGCGTTATAGTTGGTGAAGTATCGACCATAAAACGATTCTCATGCTATTTTCTTTTTTCTCCACGTAAACCAGTAGTAAGAGATATTGTTAGGACGGTAACATCGTCATCCAATCTTGCATTTCATGCAATTTTAAGCGCAATTTCTACAAACTTCTCCATTTTAAGTGTGTTTTCAGCAACACGAAAAGCGGACACAAGATGTCAAGTAGCAGACTGACCAATCAGACATCACTGATAGCTGTTTAGAGAGGAGACCTCGGCAGCATCGAAGTCACGTGACTTACACGACAATCCCGCTGTGCCAATTATTACAGACGTCATGGTAGGTCTCTTGGCGGGAGGCCTCGTGCAATGTTATGGCTTCTTTCAAGAATTTGACACATTTCGTTCAAAACTTCATGGATCTTTTGCTTGTGTCCTGAAATAACTTTAATCGAAACAGAACAACATAAGACAGACGATAAGTCTAAAAAATACATTCCGGTCACAATGTCGCAACGTGTCCGATGCATTAAAAAAACGCACCCACCACCCCGACCTTCTCTCCCCCCCCCCCCTCTCTCTCTCTCTCTCTCTCTCTCCCTCTCATATTTCCTTCTCTGGGATATCTCTGTAAATTGTCAACTTACTCACTCTCTCACGACAACTCACTAATTTTGTTCTTCCTGGTCTTTCTGTTTTTGTCTTCTCCTTCTGTTCTCTCTATTATTTTGTCTTAACTACTTTCCTCACAAGTCAGGGACAGTGCAAGTGAAAAAAAAAAAAAACAAACACCGAGATTGAACACAAAGTGCGTTCTATGATAATTCCGTGGTATCTTTGCCTTAACGAAAACTTAATGGGAATACGCTATAAGTGATACTAGAATCAGGGAGGTTTTAAAGGAGGAAAAGAAACAAGAATCTCTCCTGTGTACCCATGCTCATTGCTGCGGAGAAGTTATGCGCTCTATGGTAGGTGTTAAAGAATTGCTAAATCACAACGGGTATTGTTCGTTATTCCAAAAGATCGTTATTCCGAAAATAAAAAGATGGTGTGTACTGACGAACCTTCGAAATTACGAACCTTATTTCGTTTTCGAATAAACGAACCTTCGGAATAACGAACCTTATTTCATTTCTGGATAAACAAACCTTCACTGTCAAAATAACAAATTCAATTTCATTTTCTGAAAAAAAAGAATGATTTGTTCCGTACAATATTGCCACAAATTAGATTTTATACAGAATTTTAAATATTTCCTCTGAAAAGGGGCCTAGGGGTTAAAGTTATTAAAATTAAGAACCACTTCTTAAGTCGCCTTATCAAAACTTTCTGGAGGAGTGGCTTGGAGCATTGAGCATCAGAACTATAGAGGAATGTTTGGCATACCATTGTCGGGCTTTAAAACCTAGATGCATAAATTTGCACCAATTCGGAAGAGATTCCACTCCTGTACATACCCCCTCGGTTTTAACGTCTATCGTCATTAAACCGCTGTGCACCAAGAGTTATGTAATACTTGTCTTCAGTAGATGTAGACTTCTGCAAATAGCACACTTTGTTCTTTGCCTCAGCTGAAGTCGCTTTCCATAAATAAATATTTCAGGTTGCTTTTGGAGTATTTGTATGTGTATGTGGTATTTGTGTATGCGTGCGATCACGCATACATTTGATGACGATGTGGACTTAAGATCAAATGGATTATTAATGTTGTTGGGCTTGAGCTGGGGCTGCGGTTAGCCTGAACATTAAGTAGAATGAAAGACGACAGATCTGAATAATCAACGTGAGGTTGTTACGCCTCAAGACAGCAAGCGAAATGGCGCAGTGACCTGCCCCGGCCCAGGAATGGCCGCTGTGGTCAGAAGTTTTCAACGTTAAGTTCACAGCCACAGGCCTTGGTCCCATTGATAGGGTTTCATGAGGGTGATTGACAACCACTTGTCTTCTAAATGGCGTTTTTATAGCGTAATCGATCTCTCTTGCGCAGTTGAAGTCACGGCAAAGAAAGAAACACCCCGTCGAACCGTGTGAGTACTAACACTGTTCGAGGCAGTTTTGCATATTGCTCTGCACAACAAGAAGAGTTAAATTATAGTCCTTCCTTTCTCACTATTTCCGCACCAGGATGAAAAATTATGACTGCAACATCATCCATGCTGAAGGGTTTTTTTTTTTTAATCGATAGGTTAAAATTAGACTAATGAAAAGACATTATAAAGTCTGAATTAAAATAAACCAATTCAGTAAAAATATGTAAAACTTTCCAATTTCAAACACGTTAATTCTTTATCTGACTTCCCGTTTTTGTGACACTTCTGGCATATTGCCCGCCATCATTCATTCACTCATTTAATTTTAATATCATGTGAAATTGCTCAAACTATTAGCAGAAAAAAGGTCATCGTCATCGAATCACCCGCCCCCCCCCCCCCCTTTGCAAAAAGCTAGATCCGCCCCTGCTGTTAAACAACCAAAAAAGACGGAACAAGTTGGATATTTCGTAGTCTCTGTTCCTTATACGTTTCTGGGGGGGGGGGGGGGGATCCAGGTAGGATCGTCTAATAGATTGGAGGAAAAAATCGAAAGATTATGATAAGATGTATGACACATATTTAGATATTCTTCTTGTCGCATCGTAGTGATGATGATCAGGGTGTAATAAGTCAGTATGCATTTGCATAGCATATATAGGTCCTTCAAATCCAAGGAAAAGTCAAGATTATCATCTCTCTATGCCCACGATTATGAGTCTGTCTTTGCACAAATATAGTGAATGAAGATGCCTGTCTAGTAATCGCCTAAAATGCATCTGGTGTGACTTGTACTCTAGGCCGCGAAATTGCCTCTTATTTTTTCTTTTTTTTTTTTTGGTTTCATACTCAATTTTCTACGGTATAAAAGCACATTTTCTATCAGGTCCTGCATTATCAAAGGTCTCGTAAAACCGTTCTTGTATCAATTACATGTCTCATCAACATCAATCTCCGAAGTGGAAACTCTGCCTCTCTTCACTTGTCATTTCGTGCTTGTCACTGCGTCTCGGTTGAGCTGGGGTAGGAAAAGCGTACCCCCCCCCCCTCCAGTTTAATTGTGCTAATCTAACTCTTTTGTTTTTACATAAGTCCGCATCGACGCGTCCATGTGGGAAGGAGTCTTTAGTTGATCGAAATGGGAAGCGAGGAATACAGGTTGTTTTAATATCATTGTATCGTTCAAGAAAAGTTGTATGGTGTGACAAAATATCATGGAGACTGAGAGTTTTATTTGTGTGTGCTTTTTGTTTGTTTGTTTGTTTTTTCGGACGGAACGTACATTGTTTGACAATCATTTCCCAACTTGTGTGTGTTTGTTTGTTTGTTTTTTGGGGGGATGACGTGGAGTGAACTTATTCTTTAATGTCTGAAGTTTGCTTTAAACGTCAATGGTCCCAAGGACACCGTAGACGGAAATAAAGATTTCATTAACTAATGCTCCGTCTTTAAAACCAAAGAGCCACTAACTTAACCCAAAATGCGTCGATTTCTTCTCGGGACTTCAGTTGCTCGCATATCGGGGTTTTATCGGGTAAGCTTTTTATCGGGTTCTAACGAATTTTATTTCATTGTTTGTCTGCTTTCGGCAATACGAGGAACGCATTCTAATGCTTTTCTGAATTTAGCCTGAAACTGATCTGCTGAGATAGTTTCCTTGCGGCTTAACCTTTATTGGCACCCACACCATCCTAATTATACCTATGCTCCCATGTGAATCCATTTGGTGCTGCCAAAAACAGCTTTACACTTCCAAATTTCACCGCATTCTACATAAATTCATGGCACGATCTCTGGGATTCCAAACACCCATAGGCTTAATACAGCACGACCCTTAATTACTGGGTGTAAACACACTCTGCAGGTTGAACTTGGAATACGGGACGTGCATGTCATTCTTTAGGCCAATACACTACCACTCAGTGATTAACCCGTACAAGACCGGCTAACATGCTGAAGTGCTACAGAGCATAAAGCGCTAACACACGAGTAAACGATTTTCTGGTAAAACATGCATGCACACACACACACACACACACGCACACGCACACACACACACACACACACACACACACACATACACTTTGGGCTCTTCGGAAACAAAAATATGACAAAACCTATGATCATCCGAGGATTCACAAAGTGGGGGGGGGGGGTTCTATGTCTCAGCTATAGATGAAGCATTATACGAGTGGCAAGCCAAAAAAAAAAAAAAAAAAAAAACCGTTCATTTACATTGTATCATGACCATATATAAGTCAAATAAGGTTATGTTCAAACGTTCTATTCTGCATGGCTCTCAGTCCAGTGTTGACTGCCTGGCTATTTGTTCCTTCTCCCGCTTGCTCTCTTCAAAGGTACTCCAACTTCCTTCTTGTTTTTCTCCTCAAAATGAACCAGCTAGAGGACTTTAGGGCAGGATTCCTTTCATTTGATCCGGCTCCTTGATAAAGTGAAAGGCATCCGATATTTTGAGGTATTGCGTGCGATTTCCATCGCTCTAGTCAACAACAACACGTCCCTAAACCCTAATGAAGGCACCCTCTAAGTATCTGCTTTCTTCAGATAGACATCGTGGCTGGGCTACCGCGGCTCTAAATTGAAACTGTTTAAAGCAATGCTGTGCTATTGCGTTTCATGTTTTGTCATCTGTTTTCATTCTATTTATTTTTTGATGAGATGTGATTGCACGGACGAACAGCACGCACAAGTGAAACATGATTGACTTGTTATGACTGTGTACAAACTGCCCGTGAGAGTAAGAATGATCTGCAAGATTCTGAGGTTCTCATATTTGTCTTGCTACGTTCAGAAACATTTGATAGTTACATTTTAAATATTCTTTTTTTTTTCACTATACTCAATTTGTTGACCACATCTGATTCATGTAATGAGAATGACATGTATATCTAAGCTTAATCTTTATTGTTTGTCAGTTGAATAGATTGTTTACCTCTTTTTTTTTGTATGAATATAGGTAATCACTGTCATGATAAAATAGGTTTGTATATACACTGGTTACAATATACACAACTGATTCCCCTTGAAATCATCAGAGTTTGCACATGCCGCGTTTTTATTCATTTATTTGTTGTTGTTGTTTTTCAGGTTCATAGATGGCATTGGGATGAAAGATTTTCAAAATGCAATTTCGGGGGAAGAAAAAAATGTGTGTGGTTGTCTCTCTAAATCTATCTGTCCGGAAACATTGCCTACAATGGCAAATATCATCAGCTATCGAGACTAAACCATGTTATCAGAAAAGTAGAGGCATTATTTTCTGTGCGTCAAAGTATTTGGTTTGGTTTGGATTGGTTTATTCTGCATTCAAACATATTATAGGGGCCTACAAATTCAAGCTCAAATGTCACAATAGTATACAAACCAAGAGAAATGAAATGATTACAATGTTTGAAAAATATGACACAATTAAGATGAAAAAAAAAGAAAAATATATTGCCATAGAATTATTCAAAATAAGATAAGAGGTACTTATTAATTTTTTTTTTTTCAGGAAATAAGAGAGATGACTAAATGCAGGAAACCGCCATGGCAAGCGATTAGGCTGAAAATGGATGGGGCCCCATTTACCCGTTGAAAGGGGAGCTTTCCGTTTTGTTGATTTGTTTGTTTTTAATCTCTTCAAAATTTCAGTGATGAAGATACAAAGAATTAAATCAGGTGTATATTTCTCTGTACCTGTCTGATAACACGAAATGTTTGGTTTCTAGGGCGTGTGAAATTTTATTCTCCTAGCTGCCTTTTGACCTTTCGGTGTCGGGCCGTATAGAATGTATTCCACAGCGAGCTTCCATCTTGACTGCTGCGGGACAAAAATGTTATGAAATAGAAATCAACTACGACATTAAATGATATGCCTGTAACAAAAAAAAAAAAAATGAGAGTGAAGCATATCTTGACAATGTATTACACTCACCTTGACACTGTTTAAATTGTTCAAATTATACGTGTTTTTTTTTTCCTGCTTAACATCTTAGGCTTCATAAACAACGAATGGTTTTCTGATATTCTGACTTCAGCTATTTCAAGGATGATTCATCAAAGGCAGTTCGTTTTGTTGCTGCAATTCGTTGCAATTTGTTGCAAAATTTGCCCTACAGGGCGCTATCTTCACCACGAGAAGGGTTTACCAGCCTGGCTATACCAATTCACAACTTCACACTGTTAACTTGCTTATTATCTTACCCCTACCCAATTTTACCCTTGTTTTCTACGCCTGTGTAGGGAATAATAGTCTTGTGGACCTCACTTTAAAAAGTCACAATTAGCGCAGTTAAGCTCGAACCGTGTACCTTCGAATTGAAAGCATAAGATATACAGTTCATCTCCTATCAGTGCGAATAAACTGTAAGTATGCCGTTACCATAACAACTTGACGTGATGTGATCAGGATGTAATGGCCGCTGAACGCGTTTCCGTATGGTCAGGTTGTTTGTTTGTTTGTTTGTTTGTTTGTTTGTTTGTTTGTTTGTTTGTTCATTTTCCATCTCAGAAGATGACTGGATAGGCCATATTCAGCTACGCTAAGCTGGTCTTCCATGGGGTCCAGTTGGATGTGAGGTGGGACCACTTCACCGGGTTAAACACCCTGCTCTTTGCGATGAATGAATGAAGCGGGATCTTTTACGTACATGAGTTGTTACTCTCTCATACACGGGACCTCCCATTTATGTCCTATCCGAGAGACAGAGTGTTTTGCCTCTTGCTAGAGGGGACGGTATGCTTACACACAGCATTGCTCAGTCCAGACTCGGGTTCGAACCCGGGCCGCGTGATCGTGAGGCAGACGCGCTATATACCGACTGAGCCAACTCACCGCCAACTCACGTTCGAGTGAAAGTAATGTGCGAAATGTTTGTGGATGTTTACACAAAAAAATATACAGTGTGTATGTCATCGCCACTGTAGCAAGGTGAAGTTCTTCTAACTATAATTGATGGTGAACCAATCAAGTCATGCTATCGAACAAAATCGAAACGTTTTAGGATCAAGCATCTGTATCTTTATAGATAGTTAAGGCAAAGGCGAAGCAGTAGGTTTTCTGCAACACGAGCCTCCTTACTTTTGTTTACTATTAATGATGCTTCTTAAAGATGATTGGGAAAATTTGATGGAAACTTCAAATTCTAAGAATTCGTACAGAGTGCAGGATCTTGTTGTTAAAGCCAAAGGAAGTCTAGGCCTAATCGAATATATATTGAACAGACGATCTAACTTGCGCCGAGCAATCGCTAAAAACATTTGTTTCTGATTGCACCCTTTCTCCAAAACTAAAGTAATATTGTCTATGTTCACTCCAGATTGTGATTTTTTCTTATTTTTTATGGGGGTAGGCTTATCGTGTCTGATATTTTCCAGTATGGAGGAGGAGAGGGAGGAGCTTAGGAGGGGATCGATTTTCCCCAAACTTCCCCTCTTTTGGACAACAGGTATACTATTCCTCTAAGCGGAAATTGAAGTGAAGTCAATCTGTGGAGGATTGCACATCAACCCTGTCTGCCGCCCCCTATCGCCTCAGGATAGCACACACTCATGTCGTGAAGGATTCACTCCTCCAGCGGTCGCTTACCTTCGTCTGTTTTTACCTGGGCCTTAGTTTGAATCACAGCATCGTAATGGTTTCAGTATTGCTGTGTCCCGCTAAATGCCATTTGCCAATTTGAATTCATGAAGTTGTTTTGTTCTCGTAAAAGAAATCCACATTCACACTATGTTTGTAGACGTGTGCTGTTGCAGTGCATGAAATACTCGATTTATACATGTCACTGTTTGAAAGAATTAGTAACGACAGAGCCCTAAAAGTAAGATCATAAATTCCAGGAGCTCTATTCATTCCAAGTTTTCGTGTGAATTTACATGATGCTGTTAGTCAATGTATTTTTGTTGGGGGCAGTTATGGGCACACTTTCGGGTGAGCACAGACTACATTCCGAGAGTGATAGTTTGAGTAAAATGCAAGTTATCGGTGAATTTACTGTCCTTGTACGCGTGCTGTTATCCCTACCATATTCTACAATGTAGTTTATAGTATTTCGACAGATTGTCATAGGTTGGCCTGCACGGAATATAAGTTCAAGGGAATCATTAAATAAGTATGAAAAGATGTCGTGTAGAATGAGCACTAGATTATTTGGATGAGTTTGTATTATGCAATGATTCAAAGTAAAACGTAATTGTAGAACGCATTTCATGAATGTCAGATTTCCGTTCTATCAAACTGAAAATAAAGCAGTTTGTCAATCAACCGTTTTCTTTACTTCTCACAATGACGACGGATTATTCAAAATTTAGTAGATTTCTTTTGATGTTGTCCCTTTTGCACCAGAATATTTCTGCAAAACGGAGTAACCAACGAATTTGCAATCGACTTGTAATCTTCACACTCTACGTCTATATCTGTCTGCAAATTGGGGCGCGGGAACCTCAAGTTTTTGTTCTATACCTCCTTTACATACATAGCGGAAAATCTGGTTTACTTGAATTTGTAGGTTAAGCTTGTTTAGGAGCATTTTGATTTTTTTATGTCTCTATAGAGAGGCCAACATTATATATCTGTGTGGACTCCCATGGGTGCCGTTCACTGCGTTTTCCCGAAGCACTGTTGCTGAACGTCCCTGGCTGTTAATCTGTTTCTTCCCTCCCATCTTCCCTAAGAGGGGGCTATTGACGAACGGATGTTGTCCAACAACCCACCCCCTGGTCATCAAACACTCCTGTACTTTATCGAGCCAGGTACACATTTTAGCTGGCATCTCTGTGGGCGATATCAGACTCAGTGTGTGCGTGTGTGCGATGTTTGTCCTCCTGTGTTATTGCATCCAAATGGCTGCCTGTTATTTTTTGGCGCCAGTGGTCCCCCGACTTAATGGGTTAAAGGGCAAATCTGATGGAGATGGGGAGGGGTTCATTTCCTGATGGAGTAGGTAGAGACGTGATAACACTGGAAGTTTGCATTTTGTGTTGTTGTTGTGTGCTTTGGGGGCAGACAGTTATTTTTCTTTTCAGTACTGGTCAGTTTGTAGTAACTGAAGACAAGTAGAAGATGATCGATCAGGTTATATCAGCATCACTGTTGTGTTATAACACCACCAATCAGTGTTGTAAGTGTATTATGTTAATGTTTCACAAAACGCTAATGTACAAAACAACGAAGGAGGACAATTGATTTCTTTAAGAAACTTTTTTTCTAAGTTCCCCTCATCTTGGCCTCCTATTCTGAATTATAGGGCCCCAATTTTTCTCCCCTTTCTCTTTCTTCTTTAAAACAACAACAAACCTATTCTGAAACAGCTATCTCGTATTTTGCAAGGTATTATCATATTGTGATAAATAAATGTAAGGATCTTGAGCTTTGGAAATTATCATTAATTTTGTCTCTTTGCTGTTTTCTATGAGCTGGATAAGATTTAAACTGGTTTTATCTGCAGAAGCGGAGACAATGGTAACATTGTTGATTAACTCGGAACATCGTGATAACGTCTCTTTAGAGATGCCTGTGTATTTTCCAACCGCTTCTTCCGGCACCTTTTCTTTTCTGTCTCTGTTGTTCAAACATATTATCTTGTGTAAGCTTTTTATGCTGACGTGAAGAAGAAACAAGGGAGAGAGTGTGTCGGGGGAGGGGCGGAGATTTTTAATAGATCAAGTGGGTGTAAGACACCTAGCGGGTACTTGAGAATTTCTAGTGGCTATGGAGCCAATATGTTTGCCTTGACGTGCTGGAGCAAGCATTATGGCTCAAGTTTATTGAACTGCCTATCAGACACAGATGGTACAGAATGAGCCCATCAAGCCAACCAACGTTATGGCGTTTCCTAAATTTCCTCTGTATGTGTGTTTGAGTGAGTTTGTGTGTATATGTGTGTTTTTGTGTAAGTGTGTTTCCCTCTTTGTCGTTGTTACCTCTTTGTGCGCCTTGGGTGCCGAATGGTACAGAAGACCCCACAGCTTTGTACACACTGTCAAAAAACATAAAAAACAACCTGCACTGAAGGAGTTAACAAAGTGGTGGGAAAAAAATCATGACATTAGCGGTAGGAAAAAGTCAGTGTGCATATCGGTAATAAACATACTTAATGGTGGAAATAATGGTATCCACAGGGGGTAAAGAGAATGTTTATTAGGTTTTCTAGGGCCTAGCCTATAATGTTTATTGCGGCCAGTGGGACGCAATTCCAAAGGCTCATCGATTCTATCACTCACTCCTCCTTTTTGCAGAACATGTATGAAAGTCTAATTTTTCATATTGATTGCAATTAAAGAATTGAAATTAGGACACCTTAGAATTGGGCAAAAAAGAATCAGGGCTAAAAAAAAAAGGAGGAGAGAATATCTGAAAGTTACATTTGCAGTATCTAGTAGAATTGCTCTATCTTTAATCCTCACGAAATTACAGGCAATTGAGTGCATGTTCAATGTCTTTGTGTGTGGTGTGTGTGTTGCAAGGCAATTGTTCTCTTTTAGAATAGAAATAACAATTTGACGCTTTTGCAGATACAGAAAATTTTAACGATTGATAGTTTTACTTCCTTCCTTTGAACCATGACCTAACAAACAAAACTAAAGTAAACCCAAGTAGCCCAACTGTGTCCCTGCCTCCACCCTAACCAGGGGCCTGTTTCATAAAGAGTTGCGATTCATCTTACGCTCGATTTACTGAGAGTAACTTAGTGAATTGAGAGTAAGTTCGATATTGAGCGTAAGTCCGGTTTCATAGAGACACTTACTCTTGATTTCAAGAAAAATCAAGCATAACTTTCAGTAGATTGAGCGTCACTTGCGATCACTCACAAAGTTGTTTATGGAACGCAATTTGCGATTGATCGCAACTTACGCTCAATCTTTATGAAACAGGTCCCTGGACTTATGTGGGAGATAAAACACAATCCCACATCTTAGTATGGCCAATTATTAACCTCTGAGTCTGACCGATCTGTATTTGTACGTTTAGAGATGAGCTGACGGACAAGATGAATCTGTTATCACCGGTTTCTTGCTGCGCCCCCCTTCAGTACTGTACGCTGCTGGTTGACATCACGTGCTATCAGCGTTAGATATGAATACATCAGACACTTGCATGTTACTAGTATTACGTCAGACGTCTCCGTCATTACACCAACCTAGCCTAGTGAGGGCGTTGTTATAACATGATCTGCGAAGCCGTCTCACGACTTGAAGTGACCAAGTTGAAAAGTTAACAAACCCACAACAATGATATAGATAATGGGTACACATCGTTACACAAAATATAATTATGATGTGATACAGGATTTTGCGATGTATATTGCTGAACAAATTTCTGCGATCATTTTGAACTGAGACTTTTGATTGTGTCACTAGGTAAATTAATCATTAACTTTAACTATTTTTTATTTGTAAATAAAATGAAAATAGTCCTCTTGCGTTCTGTCCATATATTCAAGAATTATCAGAATTCAATAATCTGTTATAGAATTGAATAGAATTTCTAAACGACACAATGGTTCTCTGCTATAATTCGAATTTATCATAGAACACACAAAGTATAAAAATGAATACAAAAAGTAACAATTTTGGTTCCTAAGATGTCACAAATTTCATTTAAGCGATGTTATTTTAAACGAATTGCCACAATAAATGACCACTTATTAGTTCGGGCCACTCCAGCAGCGTTGAACCATGAGAGAATAAACACATCGTTACCATCTTTGCGGAGATGTGCAAAGATTACATCACTTCGATTGATGGAATGTCAATCATCATGGTTTATTTGGTAATTTCAGACGATAACACTCATACACGAGAGATGAAGCAACTATTGCGCATTTGTGTTGTTGTCTTTGTTTGATGGTTTTGTTGTTGTTTTTTTTGCCGTATATTGTGTGGGATACTGTTGAAACCGTTGAAACTGACTGACTCGGGGAATTCCCGTGACGTCGTCAGCCACGTGTTCTTACTGCTCATCCATCACAGTCAATTATAAACTTCTTGTATCGGGAGAGTTACACCACTCTCACCATTGTTCTTATAATAATGTTCCGTTGACGTTCAACTGTGTGTATTTTGTTAGCATAAAAATACAATTTCTATCCGAGACTGGCTGCATACCTCTTTGGAATAACGAATCTTCGGACTTAAGAGCCTTCGGAATAACGAACCTTCGGAATAACGAGCTGTAACCTTGATGTAAACTTTCGTGTTATTGTTATCGGTAGAACTACTGCCGCCATTTGGATATTCTAAATAAAAAGGCTGGTACAATTGATTCTTATGTCAATTTCAAGACTAATACGGCTTATGCCAGCAGTATAAATGTTTACAAAAGTTGCACTTAAATTACCTCTATTAACGCTTTCACTTTCACAAATATTTCATCTAGACTTTCACTAGCTATATTTCCCTCTTCTACTTCTTCGTCATGTTTATTTTTTCTCCTTTCTCCTAATTTTGTTCTTCAGCTTTTTTCTTCTCCATCTATCTAATTTTTGGTTTTCTAAATCTGCCCCGTCGTCTCTTACCGATTCCGCCCTACCTGGAAGCACTAGACATGCAACACGTTCGAAGGATGCAGGAAAAGGAACTCTTTGTCAAACCAGCGCATCAACAGGTGGATTCATCTGATGGGGTTTGAAACCATCACTATTTGCGCGTGATGATGTCATAAGTAGGACTTGCTGAGCTCAATAAGCACTGAAATTAAATGGCCAATAAAGGTGGAAATATCGGCGAAGCGTGTTCTCGAATTACAACTCTCTCAGATTTCAGACACCTCGGGAGACAAAAGGCAATGAGGCAGAGAAAGATTTGAGTCTTTCTAGAGATAGTGAAGATATTTGGGAAAATGTCATGCATTTAGTGTGAAGAAAAAGTAATGAATAGATGAACAAAAATGGATGAATGCATTAGTAGGTGAAATATAATCTAAAGCATAGAGCATTATGATTGTCTTACACTCATCGATGAATTCAGAACACTCCCAACGTCATGCTAAAATGCTATTAACAGAAATATAATACTCATCACAGCCAGAAGAACTCTCCTTTCTAGTTTTGTTCTGCTGCGATTTTTTTTTCACTCTCTCTTTGTAATATGAATAGATGTATCACATCTCTTGTAGATGCATGTCGTACCGCGTTCGTGTTTGCTAAGGAAATCGATCGCCTTGGTCAGAAACGAACCAACATTTACGCGCGCAATCAATCCGCAGGGAAGTGTCGGCTTTTGGTTTATGAGTGGTGCAGTTATTGGGAGTCGGCCGTGAAGTGGCGGTGGAAAATGGGCTGATGAGTAGGGAGACGCAATGCGCTGTGACATCAGGCAGTGTTCAAGGCATGTTTCAGGCTCTTCTCCACGCCACTCTACGTCAGAGCGGTGTTCTGTTAGTCATGATGGTCGTGTTGAAACGGCTGGCTCCGGCATGTCTGACGAGTTCTTGCCTTACACTCGAGCCTACCTGGTGCGTGTAGGCTAAAGCGCCTAATGTGCGTCTTTACTCTAGCTGTTGTAAGTTATCACCTCCTCAAAACTGGGGCTGGGACTCATCATCACGCAACATATTCCCTCCTGTCACGCTGATTGTCAAAGTGTGCCACGTCGCACGGGGGCGGGCTTGACTTAAAGTGCGAACTGACGAGCGTCCTCGTCTACCTAACATCTTCAACACTTGTGGCGCATATCACGGTAAAGCCAGGTGTATTTTTCTCCATAATTAGCACATCTTATAATACAATATTTCACATAAGCAGCTGGAAGAGGAGGCTCAGGCGCAAAATGCTCTTCTCAGGATGATGGGTTGTCATGGCGACTGTCGCCAGGCTGTCTGGGTACTCGAAGCGGCGGGCTCTCTGACACTCCTAACTTCACGCCTACAAGTAGCTTTACAGCCCCGGTGTGTATACATACCAAAGAATCCCCGTGTCGGGTTTCAGCCAGAAATGCATGGCTATGGGTCAGCAAGTCTTTGTACGACATCGTTTAATCTTCCAGAATGAGCAACAATACTCCACATAATACCTGCTTGTCAGATGAATTTGTGCGAATCTAGGCCACGCATGTAGAGGTCCTTCTGGGTGATGAGGTGGTGATGTAGTATCTGTTTTATAAAACATTTGCATAAAATATCTTTCACCTAGTTAAGGAATCCCGCTGAAGAATTGAGGATTAAGTGGTTTATTGTAATGCTAGACAGCGTTTAATCACAGGTATGACATCTTTCATTCATTTATCATGACTGTGTGCCCCACCTCGAGGGCCGGAACTCTACCCCGTCTCCTCCGGGCCCGTCACTTCTCAGAGATGGTACAAAGTCATTTCACCTGTCAGAGAAGATGAACTACAACATGAAGACATCAGTTTCATGAGAACATTTTCTGCTCACGTGGCAATCCATCTAAATTAATTCAGCATCAAACTGTCATACTTTAAACGAAAACGTCTGAGCTGTCAATTAAAACTTGATGAGTGATCTGGGGTAGTAATTGACACTTTGTATTTTTATGATGCCTATGAATTATACCAAGTTTCTTCTAAATGTATGTTTGTCGTATATCAAGAAAAAAAAACAACATTATTTTTCATTATTTTTATGCCCGCTTTCTCTCTCTTTCACCCTAGCTCACCCTGGTTCGTTATCCATATCCATACTTATCTTCCTATACATACACACATACAAACGCACATACGTACACACGATTATGTTCTTTCATTGTCTACACATATCCCACTTACATTATTATACACTGTGTGTATCTGTATGGGTCTGTGTGTGGGCACATATTCTTCACATGAAACGTGCCGATGAAAGCGTATAATGCTAATATTTCTTTTAAATACTGTCCATGGAGAGACAAAGTTTTAATCGCTGTGTTTTACCTAAAGTAACACTGTGATTAATGTTAACTCTAGAAGACATAGAGAGGCAACAAGGTCTTGTTTTGTGGGGGCGCTGTGCCGTAGTGGATAAGACTCCCGACTCCCTATCGGAGAACCCGAGTTCGATTCCCGCCCATTGCTTATGTATTTGGACAAGATGTTTTTACCCACCACGTCCCTCTCGACCCAGGTATATAAATGGGTACCTGACAACGCTAGGGTAATAATAATGGGAGGGCCCTCTGGCAGAGCAGTGACAACACTGAAGAGGCTACCCTGGATAAAGACGACCTTTTTTTGTCGTCAGCAATGAGTTGGGCAAGGAGTAAAAGGTTAGTCCAAACACACAATATAGTTAAAAGGCCAGACGTATTGGAGAGAGAAATAAACAGAATGAAAGTAAGAGAGAGTGAGGGACAGAAATAGGGAGAGAGAGAGAGGAGATCGTAAATGAAGACGGACCCAAACAACTTGTTCTCGAAAGGTATATAGAGCGCGGCATGCATGCCGGCAGATTAGCTTACTTTCACTGTACTTTCCGGACCATGGGCCATATAACAACAGCCCGCCGCACTGCTAAATGCAGAGCGAGCGGGACACGAAAATTGTGTCAAGAAGTGCCGGATATGTCTCAATTCCGAGATCCTGTAATGCTATGCCATCTTCCCCATTCATCACATCTTGGAACCAAGTACAACGTGTTGCTTTAGTACTGAGCCTGAGCAAACGACTCCGACACACGATGATGTCTGTTGACAAACATGAATAGGAGACAGCGATCTTCTCAAACCTGTCATTTCTGCTTACTGTAAAAGGGGAGATTTTCGCGGTGTTGAAATCTTTGCGCATGTCCCACGACCAGAAACCAGCTCCCACCCACCCCAAAAAGCATACGAATGTTTATTTGCTTGCTATATGTTTCAGTAGTTCATGTCTTTATTCCGCGGAATAAAAACACGCGAAACTCATCTCGACTGGTCGAGCGCGAAAATTACTCACCCGAAAATATTCACTTTTAGAGCAGACGAAATCTTTCACCAAAATATGGACCTTGATATAGACGTCAACACCACTGTTATCGTTTGTATGACGTACTCTGATCTGAAGAACAATATCATCCTATCAAAACCCGAATTCGATTTAGGTTTCTCCTTATTACTTTTTGTTCTCTCAGTTGCTTCTTTCGCATGAATTTTACCATCCCTTACGAAACACTGAAAAAGAGAACATACACATGCTTTCATGAACACACATACTCACGCACTTACCCAGATTCCCGTACCAATGGCCAATGCGACATCATTAGAAAGGCAAACGATACAAAATGTCAAAAGAGAAAACAGAGAGTAGAAAAATCTTTTCATGTTTTCCTAGGAGACGAAAGGGTCTCAGCTCGACAGTAACTACATTATAAATACAATTTTCGAGCACACTAGGAGATTTACACTTTCTACGAGTTTGACTGGGGGATGAACACAAATTTATTTGAATGGAGAGATTTTGTTCAAGAAATGTTCGAATACAAAAGTACTCCTCTCCCCATCCACATGTCCTACCTCACTTGCTTTTGGCTAAAAGGACCCCACGGGTCAAACGATGACCTTTTACCTATATTACTCTCGTTCTTTCGTAACACCTCTTTCACCCCACATCACAAAGTGCACGCTATCTTGATCTTCCCTGCGATACTTATCGAGGGGTGCAGAAGTCCACGATTTTTAGCGATCCAGGTGATGAAAGTAACTGCTCCCTCTTTTCCCGCTCTACTTTCTCACAACTCTTCCTTCCCTCCTCCCCCCCCCCCGCAATCCCTGATCAAGATACCTATCAAGATGCCCAAATGGGGTCATTACACCCCTGTTCTTCTTTTCCATCATCCTAGCTGACATCCCCTGTCGCCTCTCCAGCTCCTAGCCATGTCCGATGCCCGCCGTCCCCCGGTGTTGTTACGAGCACGTCACATGCACTGTCAGCGTGTTGATATCTGCATCAGAGAGCACCTGTTCAGTTCTAGAAGAAGTACATCATTCTGATTTCTGCAAAATCATCATTTCCAGGTCAGACATCCACGAGACGTAGTTTCATTTTATTTTGTGCATGAACAGACAAAAGCACAGGAACGATGGAGAAAAGGTGACGTTCGAACACTGGTAAATCATTGCAAATAGTGTACTCAAAGATATAATTTCCTCCTAATCTTCTAAACTACATGAAAACATCAACTGTTAATGACCATCAATTTACTTATAGAGCTGAACATTTTACGCCTTTACTCTAGCTCATGCAGTCAAATTCATTGTTCCAGCCATATAATCACATAAGACATTGGGGGGGGGGGGGGGGGGAGGACACATCAATGTACAGCGTACATTATTTTCTGCTGAATTGAGATGTCACCTTGTCTTGTTTCGTATGTCTGTATGTCGCTTCCAAACATGCCTGAAACCAGCACAGAAAACTCAGTTACCGGCACAAGTGACTGACATTACTGCGAGTCATTCTTGTTTAGAACATAAAATACGATTTGAAAATATAGGATGCCATTTGTCAAACTGATAACTTGTCTAATTATTCTGAAATGTATGTTTTCCAGATTTTTTTTTTTTGGATATATCTAAATTCATTTGTCGCGCATGAGATGTAGAGTGGGTTAACATTTCACAGGGTTTGTAATCACAAAATAAAGCTAGAAGGGGGCGGGGCGGGGAACAGGGGACGGATAGCTTCGCATATCGAATCTAAGGTTTAATGGGTCCTCCTTTTTCACACCGGTAGGTTTCAGCATTGGCGGCAAATTCAATAGCCAGGATAGTGGAGTATTTTTCCTCTTGCTTTCCGATTTGCTCCGGAGAGCTCGGATCCGACAAACACTTGAATACAATCCTCCTTTTTTTATACCTTTTTTGTCTTTAGTGCTAAACGGAACTTATGAATAAAGGATTCATACTCGAGCGCATCTCAGATTTCATCTCGTACTACATTTTCCTTCTTTCGCACTGGCTTATGGGCAAAATGCCATTTGCTCTTTTTAAGGGATGCTTGGCAAAATAAGAAAAAAGAGAAGAGCAAGAAAGCTTTCAAGTGTTTTGTGTTAGAGAGTTGTATGGATGAATTGTGTATTGAGATTCTACAACTCTTCCGGACTTCCACACGCGATCTATCTTTGGTGTCTTGCCAGATAATATTGGTTGGTTAACCCAGCCGATTGTTTTTCCTTGTAACACAGTGAAGCACAAGTTCAGGAAATAAGAGATTTTGGTCGAATAAGATTTAGGTTGCAGTAAAATAATTAATTGTAAGCTTCACTCCAAATATCTATTCATAATGATATGTCAGATTGCTGAATATCATTATACTACACTCAATTTGTCTCAATTCAACCATAGTTGGTGCTTTTGTCGTTCACACTGTTCATTCGTTGTAGTTTAATCACATAGGGGTTTTTTTTTATTGTACACTCAGATATAAGTAGTCAGATTGAAATACATGATCACACATACGCAGATATTGGTTGAATGACGTTAATAAACCACGTTAAATGTTGTTAACTCATCAAACACTGTTACAAACGAAAATAGGTGAATATAATGTGATTGAATGAATGAAGACTAAAAGGAAGATCAGTGAGTAGAAAGATTGAAAGGGAGAGGCAGAGACAGTGTGTGAGAGGGAGGGGGAGAGAAGGAAAGAGCAGAAGAGAAATGGTGTGTATGTGTGTGGGTGTGTGAAGAGTGGGGGAGGAAGCGGGGGGAGGGGGAAAGAAGGAATGGCGTGTTTCTTGGAGAGCGATGTGCTTAAAGCTCATGACGCGTATTGTAAGGAGCGGATCACTGACTATACCAGGGTAGTTCGGCAACCGCCCCTCCCCCCCCCCCCCCCCCCCCACCAGAACGAGTTCCTCTATACTCATGTCACGTGGGAGAGACTCCCGTGAATCCAACAAAGCCCTCAGGTATGCGATCTACAACTCCGGGAATGACTTAGGATATGAATGGAAGGTGACAAAGGGTGGAAATTTGGCTATTAATTAGGCACTCCTGAGAACGAACGTGATTCATACC